>NC_056739.1:922178286-922388286 GCF_019279795.1 Protopterus annectens
TCAAACAGCAGGTGCATAAAGATAAGTAAACCACACCAGTTGTTCTACAGTTACCCATCCATGGTCTAATAATACTATTCAAACCATTATCCAATATAAGTTGCTCATCAACCAACATATGCAGACATTGTTTACATGTATCGCATTTAGCTGTTCCTTTAGTAGCCAAAGTGGTTAGACTGTGTTGATTATTGTACTCCATAAATTGTTTAAAATTAATAGCAGTTTTAAACACAAAGGTTGAGATCTTAAAATATTTAAACTGGGACTGAACTAATAATGCTGCATGATTTTTATACCAGAGTCATTATATTCAACAATAAGAGCGCTACTAAACTTGGTCAAGGGGGGGATGAGAACTTGACAGTCATTGTTATGGGTAACATTACCCTTTCCAAACCCTGAACCTAATGGAATATATGTCTTGTCGCATTCAGACAATTTAAGTTTACTAATGTTTGTCTTTTCGGCTTTTCCCGGTTAGGGGTCGCCACAGCGGAACTTCGGTCTGCTAATGATTGGCAGTAGATTTTTATGGTGCCGAGTTGCCAGCCCGACGCCCAACCTCCAGCGAAGGCACGCCCACTCACACGTCTTTCAGAGGCCACTTGACTGCAGGGAGGATATGCAGACTCCATACAGAAGGCACTCCAGCCGAGAATCGAACAGAACCGCCTGCTGCTGTGAGGCAACAATGCTACCGCTGTACCACCGCAGTTCCTCAATAAACTGAGTGGGTGACCTCTTTCAAAAACATTTGCTCTAGGTGTTGGAGTTCAACAAATAAATCGTCCTTTATTGAAGTCATATGTACTAAACATACAAACTGGCCTCTCACAAGACTCTTTTTTTTGACCAGTTGGGTGGAAACTCAAAGTGAAGGTACAAATTACCAATAGTTGGTTTTCGAAACATCTTGGATGCAAATCCATTGTTCTGTGAGCTAATGTATGTATGTATCCACATATTCAAACCATATTCATACCACATTCATTGTATTGCCATGTAAATTTCAAAAATGTTTTATTACCATTAAGATATTTTACAGATTCATCAACCAATAAATCTGGACCTAACTATAAAATAAAAACATCTTCAAGGTATCTGAGGTACAATTTACAATGCTTAAAATACAATGAACTGAAAACATGAGCGTTCTCCCAGGCTAAAAGTGTAATTGCCTCTCTTTGGTAAAGGGCAGTTTGTTGAAGACACACTAACTATATCCAGTTAAATCAAACTAACAGAATGAACAGGCTGGCATTCGAGTGAATTATTATATAAGGTACAGCCCCTTGTGCTGCCCCTGAAGGGCAAGGCTCCTTGTACTGCCCCTGAATGGCAAGGCCCCTCATACTGCTCCTGAAGGACAAGGCCCCACATACTGCCCCTGAAGGACAAGGCTCCTTGTACTGCCCCTGAAGGACAAGGCACCTCGTACTGCCCCTATACTCTCTATTACAACAAACTCCAAAGTCACCAAACCATAGGGTAAGTTATAAACTATTTGATGATCACACAGTTTGATTTAGTAGCCTCAAGCAAACAAGCTTCTATTAATCTGGTGTTGAGGAAATGTACACAAATCACCTCTTCTTAGCCACTATTTCACCTGCATAACTTTGCAACAATGAAACCAATCAAATGTCACATTTTCAGAGAAAGAATGTAACCTTATTAGACAAAACATGTATTTTTCTGCATCCTGTTCCATTCACTGACTCATCTAAAGGAATCCTTTGTGCTTCACAAGTTACACAAACTATACAGACCAAATGCCTTATTGTAACAATACACTTTGTTTGGAACAGAAGCACCCTATCCTCTTCCTGTGAAGTGCTGTGAGTTTATCTGTGTGGTCTTCATTGCTATAGCTACAGAACACACCATAGCTGTGCTTGTTATAAATCAAATGAATGCATGTGATGCCACATCACAGATTCTAGTCCTGAAAAGGCAGGCAACATTATCAACAGTTTCATCTACTACCAAGTCCTTCATTTCCAAATGTAGATACCATTACCAGATCATCACTGTAGGAAATTCAGCATTCAGTCTTTTCTCCATTGTGAGGTTCTATAAAAAGTCTAGCAGTAAGTACAACGGCATTCATTTTTGTTAATCAACAAACTATCTCATAACATTCCATCACAAAGCTTTTTTATTGAAAATCTCAAGCTTTTTCATCTGATGTTCTGGGGGGCATTTGGTGAAAGACAACAGCACTATACTCATTTTACAAGTCTACATTTAAGACAAATAAATAACATAAAATGTGTCATCATCTAATAATACTTTAACCAGTTAAAATGTCTATGCTATGAACATGGTACATATGTCAGAGCTCTTCAAGGAGAAGTATCCCCCCTGTACATGTCTAATACCCTCGTACATTACTGTCAGTCTCACTCAAATTCCACTCTACAGATTTCACATCCCCAATCCATCTCGTTATATAATCCAATCCCATCTGCAGTATCCCTATACACATCAGTGCAAATGTAAATAGCCCTCATTTACAGTAACTTACCTGACATGTAATTATGTAGATTCCACTTTTCTTACACACCAGTGTAAATATGCAGAACCTCTCCTTTACAGCATATTTCCAAACACATTACTGTAAATATGCAAATTCCACACTGTAAATATGCAAATTCCACTTACAACACCCTCAGTAACATGCCAGCTTAAATATTCTTTAGCCTGCTCCCAAAACATCAGATTAAAGAAAAAGCCTTACCGCCCTTTTGCAATAGCCACCTTTCCACATCAGTGCAAACAAGCAGATTCCATCCTCTTTAGCAGTATCCTCTGTTTTGTAGTTCACCCAGTCCAAATGAAGCTTCTGTTCCTATACAGGCCAGTCCACAGCTACTGTGCAAGTCTGTATTGCCCCGACAATGAAAGGACAATGGTGCACTAGACAGGATGGACAGACCAACTTCTATCATACTGTCAGTGATATGACAGAAGCAGCCACCACACCCCCCAGATCTGTTCTGGCCAGTCATCCTGACAACCTAGTCCTAATTCTCCATTTTCTAATGTTGTAGGGAGACTATGTACACTGAGATTAGAGTACAACGTGTTGTAGAGACCAACAGAGCAGAATGTCTTAGACTAATAAGATTTATAATATTTCTGAATTATAAGCATAGATGTTAAGTCTTTCTCAAAGCATAAACATGCTTGTGCCATGTGAAGGGAGCTCAAGAGTATCAGTTTTATTCTTCATAAAAACAGGAATCCAGTGTTACTAAAAGGACATCCAAATTTAAGACTTTCATTCATTCATTGATTTATTCTCAGATATCCACTTTGTCCTTATTCTTTCATGAATCCCAGGCTCTTTTCAAGGTCTCTAACATCATGGTTTCCACCACTCTTCACCCATTCCAGCAAATGATTCCACTTGTCAACCACATCTTTTTCTGAAAAAAAAAAAGAAATATATTCTAATTCTAGATTAAACTCTGTCCTTATTTGCTTGTTTTATATCTTGCTTCTTTCCCTAAACTTCTTTTTGCACCTTACGTCTTACTCTAACCTCCTTTTTGGTCTGATTTTTTCATGTTTTTTCTTGAGTGTCTTTATGTCATATCTTCCATGACTCTTCTACTGATAAGAGGATTAAACTCATTAAACATTTTCATTTATGCCTTTGATTTGCCTTTAAGCAAATCTCCCATCCCATGAAACAGATGTGAATGTTTTTATCTTACTCCCAAAATTATGCAATCATAGTGCAGGTGATATCAGTTAAGAGGTGTAAGGTCTTGTCCCTAGTACATCCAGGGTTATAGACTTGAACTAGCATTGGCAGCAGCTTCCTTTTTCTCATTTTGTACAAGGGGTCATGGTGTCACATCATCAGTGACTATCAGCTAAATTTCATGAGTTCCATTATAATCAAACGGGTTTATATAAAAAGGACTTTATTTACCATGCTGTCTCTTAGTCTCTCTACATATGTCATAGCCTCCATTCCCCTTAGTTTCCTAAATGCCCTTCTCTGTACTTTTTCTCGCCCAGACTACATTACCAATTTCCCCTCCTGACCTATTTCCCTTCCTCAAACCAAAAAGGTGGTGCAATAGTGCTCAAACACAAACAGATAAACCAAAAAAAGAGCACTAGCATTGTGAGTCCTCAGAAGTTCCTATTTCCCTTCCTCCACAGAGCTAAAGAAGTTTTTTTTCTCCCTTCCTTAATTACCATTTGCCTTTGCTTTTGTTTATTCAGTACCCCTTTGGACCATTAAGCCCCCCCCCCCCGAAACATACTCAATAGAAGCATTTGTTCCCACAATGTGAGGGCTCATCTTCAAGGTTCACTACTTCCCTCATTTCTGGGGGACAGGATTAAGCTGTAAGCAGTAGCAATTTCATCCTGAAGGGAAAATAATTTTTACCTGACCACAATGCCCTCCCCCTACATGCAGATGGCAACTTTGTCAGGCTGGGCAGGTAATGAGGAATAGCTAAAGCCCATGTTCCACCACTGAACATGTAGGGATGGCCACTACTGCTCTGTCCTCCCACTCACTCAGTCCCACCACTAGATACGAGTTTTGGTCTTTGCTGAACACTAGCAGAAAGATGAGTGCTGTGACCCTCCACACACACCGATAAGCATGCTTATCCTCCATGCCATCAATGTCAGACTCCTGAGCCGCTGACCAAACTTAAGTTGTATTCTCTTTAGAGCTTAACCCAGTACACCACAGGGCTGGGTATTCCTTTGCCTTTAACTGAATTTTGCCGACCTTTTTTCTGATCTCTACCCAATTCCTCATCAATCCTCAACTTTGTTCTTCCAATGCAAGAATTTTTTCTTATCTTTTGCTGCTGTTCTCACCTTCCTGGTTAAACAGATTGGTTTCTATTTTCCATTTTATGATTTGGTATTCCTCCTTATATCTTTCTCCATATCTTCCTAAACTACCTTCTACTCCCATACTAGCCAGAATACAGAGTTAAAATGACACTTACAGACCAGCAAAATGGAGCAATGGAAAAATAATTTGTTTTATCATTTACTTAATTTTTTTTGTTTGCCATGAAATAATGATCAGATTCAACTATTTTCAGAGGTTAGACACATGCTTGGATTTTGTAAAGTATTTGTTTAGACTTAAAAATACACAAAAGATGATATGAATAAAACTGAAATCTGCAAAGCAAATTATGAATTCACAGTACAGACACAATGTACACTACTGCTGGCTATGCTGCACTTAGAACAGTTCAGTTTAAGCTGTCCACAAAAGTATTCTAACAATGAAAAAGAAGTGAGTGGGAAATAGAAACAAAGTTCAAGAATGATGCAAAAATGTTACTTGTATGGGACGGATTATTAGGACATACAACTGACATGCTTTGTCAGATTAAGTGCACTTTGTCCCAGAGGAGTTTTCAAACCATGGGACTCCCACCTTCCATCCAGTGTTTGTTTTTTGACCATGCATAAATGATCATATTCTTTTAGATTTATCTTGCTAATTTAAGACCAAACTGATGTCAGTACAGTCCACCAATGTCCCATCAATTACAGCCACTTGCATGTGATCACCTTAAATGGCCAATTGTAATAAAAATTAACGACAACAAAGTACTGTAGCTTGATTTGCACACATGCACACTAGTCCTGCAAAAATAGAATAATGACTGCCTAACTTGATTATGACAGCCAGGTTCAACAATTCTCATCCACAAACAGTCCCTGTACCCAGCAACTGTCGCCCCATTGCTGAAAATGTACACCTCAGATGTCTGACTGTTCCAAAATAAATGCATAACTATGGACAAATTGATGTATTTCAGATTTGTTTTACAGAAATACAGATTAGCTCAGGTATTGTAACTTATTTCACACAAATGCACACTAGTTGTGCAAAGTCAGACTTACTCCAAGCAAACAAAAGGATAAATCTTCAGCCTGCTTCCACCTCCACCCAACGGTTACAGCTTCTTTGCCGTTTATAGCTCATCTGATAGAGATAAAAATAATACCTCTTAGCTCAAATATCAGGGACAATGCTAAAATAATGTTGGATAAAGGCAGAGAATCAGAGAAAGATTTTAATTACTGAAAGTATATAAAGACTTAGTTGCTAGAATAACAAGTTTATGCAGTAGCATTGCCTTTCTGAAGAATTATGGGTGATTTTAACATAGACTGGGCTGAGTGTTCTTCCCAAACCACATTAATTTTATTAGCCTACATGGCTTCACCCAGATCATTCAACACCCCACTAGGTATAATAAAACATAAAATACCCAATCAATACTAGATTAGATATTAACTAATAGGCCAACCCTCTCAACTCACTGTGGTTGCTTCCCAGACAGCCTCGGTGATCATTTCCCAACCTATTTACTCAGGCAAATATCAATCCAACCAAACAAGTTATATATCAAAAATTAAGGAACAAAAAACATCTCAGCCTCAATGACCTCATATATAATCTCAAACACTATAACTGGATGCCACTCACCCATCTCCCTCTAGAAGAAGCTGTTCACTATTTTAATACCACCTACCTATCTATCTAGCCCAGATGCCCAAGCCCCCACCTGGACTATTAGAGTTAAATCAAACTTTGTGCCATGGTTAACTAAAGAAACCATATGCCTACTATGGTCAAGAGATGAAGCCTGGAAACACTGGCACACAACCAAATCTCACTTAGCACTACAAACCTATCATGAACTCAGAAATCAGTCAAAGAAACAAATTAAACAGGATAAAAACAATTACTACTTCAAAGCCCAAACTAAATACTGCAGTAATCCACAGAAATTCTGGACAGCCATAAATAATATACTCCAACCAGGCAAAGATAGCATGCCCCCTCTTACTAGACCCAATACTAATGACAATATTGCCACCTAATTCAATTAACTGAGACTAACCTAACACTGTACAAAAAACAAAACCCTTCTACAACCTCAAACTACTCTTCACCAAACAAAAACAAAACCATATTCTCACTGCAACCAGTGTCACCAGACACAACTCCTTAAATAACTAAAGCCAACCACCCTAGCATTAGACAAACGACCAGCAGATTTTCTAAAATTAACTGCCAATGCCAATGCCTATCCAGTATCGATCCTTATTAATAGATCCTTAACTGAACACCAAGTCCCCAACGTTTGGGAAATTGCACCTATAATACCACTTTATAAAGGAGGCACTTCTACTGACCTCTCTAACTATCGCCCAATAGCATTCCTATCCCCACTTTCTAAAATCCTTGAAAGAATTGTTCACAAACAAATCACAGGCTACCTGCATACTAAACCAATATCCAGCATGGCTTTTGACCATATCACAGTACTACTACCACATTAATGTCATTCACTAATGTTGTCAACCTTCAAAGAAATAATGGTAATTATGTATCCTCTATCTTTTTAGACCTCTCAAAAGCTTTTGATATGGTCTCTCACACAAAACTCCTAAATTTCCTCTCTGACCTTAACCTGTTCCATTCTACCCTTGCCTGCTTCCAGGAGTACCTAAACGGGTGACAGCAAGCTGCACACTGGCAACAAACGCTATCACCCCTACTACCTGTAACATTAGGGGTACCACAAGGATCAGTCTTGGGCCCATTACTCTTCTCCATCTTCACTAATAACCTTCACACATCAACCCCACAAGCATCACTCATTCAGTATGCAGATGACTCAGGAGTCATTTGTGCTGCTACTACCATAGAACAACTTAAACAAATAACACAACAATCCTTCCAGGCAGTAGAAACATGGCTAACCAATTCACAGTTAATTCTAACCCCCCCAAAAAAAACAAACTTATATTATTCCAGGTAACCAAATCAAATGCAGCTCTGTGCTCCTTTAACATAACCTCATTAGACAGGGCAAGCATCTCTTCCTCAACTCATACCAAGCTGTTAGGAGTTGAAATTGACTGCAATATGAAATTTGATGCCCACATATCCCAAACAATAAAAAAAGTACATAAAAAACTTGAAACCTTATATAGAAACATGCAATACTTTACAAATGACGCCAAAGCCAAAAATGCCAAACTCACTTATTACCTACAGTACTATATGCATCTCCCATACTCATCAACCTAAGAAAATCAGAATTAGTGAAGCTGGAAACCTGCTAGAATAAAAATTGCCAGATATGCCACCAATTCCATCATGAGCCTCACCATTGTATCTCTCTTAAAAAGCTCAACTGGCTTGAACTCCCACATCTCTTGATCTATAACCAACTAATCATGGTCCAAACGTTATTCTACCAAAGTGAAAAACACCCTCACTCCCAAAATATACTGCTACCTCATTCCACTGCCAGAAATTTATGCTCCAACAAACCACTTATCAAAATCAATACAGCCAAAATGCCAGCTGGAGAATCCCTATTCACTAACTATATAGGTAAAGTGTGGAATTCACCACCTTATGAAATATCATCTATTCCGATTCTCTCTCAATTTAAATCAAAGTTAAAAAATTCATTCAGAAAACAAATGGCTATGTCCTTGCAATATCCCAGACTAAATCACTACTCAATTTAGGTTTTACTAGCTTAATTCACTCCTATATTTTTTCCCAATCAAGTCTAATTTGGATCTGTCACCACTAACAATCTTGGATGTCCCTCAATATATAACTCTTTGAAATGTTGTAAACTTTGCAGAACTGTGTACTTAAGTGTAACCCTACTCTCCTAACTAATCGCTTCTTCTACAAAACCAAAACTGCAACTTTCTTTCTCTTTATCTATCATCCCTCTTCTATTCAGATGCCTTACTGTGTAAATACTTGACTATTTACTGTGTGCAAATGATACATCATATACAACTGTTATGTAATTAGTTCCATTTTACTTGTACAAATGTTTTTCCCATAAATGCCATTCTGTATAAAATATCTTCTTGTATAAATACCATTCTGTATAAATGTTATATATACTACTGTTTTGTTTATGGGAGCTTTTCCCGGACTCCGCTGAAAATGGACATGTGTCCAGTCGGACTATCCCGGTTTTTTGAGTTTGATTTAGTAGCCTCAAGCAAACAAGCTTCTATTAATCTGGTGTTGAGGAAATGTACACAAATCACCTCTTCTTAGCCACTATTTCACCTGCATAACTTTGCAACAATGAAACCAATCAAATGTCACATTTTCAGAGAAAGAATGTAACCTTATTAGACAAAACATGTATTTTTCTGTATCCTGTTCCATTCACTGACTCATCTAAAGGAATCCTTTGTGCTTCACAAGTTACACAAGCTATACAGACCAAATGCCTTATTGTAACAATACACTTTGTTTGGAACAGAAGCACCCTATCCTCTTCCTGTGAAGTGCTGTGAGTTTATCTGTGTGGTCTTCATTGCTATAGCTACAGAACACACCATAGCTGTGCTTGTTATAAATCAAATGAATGCATGTGATGCCACATCACAGATTCTAGTCCTGAAAAGGCAGGCAACATTATCAACAGTTTCATCTACTACCAAGTCCTTCATTTCCAAATGTAGATACCATTACCAGATCATCACTGTAGGAAATTCAGCATTCAGTCTTTTCTCCATTGTGAGGTTCTATAAAAGTCTAGCAGTAAGTACAACGGCATTCATTTTTGTTAATCAACAAACTATCTCATAACATTCCATCACAAAGCTTTTTTATTGAAAATCTCAAGCTTTTTCATCTGATGTTCTGGGGGGCATTTGGTGAAAGACAACAGCACTATACTCATTTTACAAGTCTACATTTAAGACAAATAAATAACATAAAATGTGTCATCATCTAATAATACTTTAACCAGTTAAAATGTCTATGCTATGAACATGGTACATATGTCAGAGCTCTTCAAGGAGAAGTATCCCCCCTGTACATGTCTAATACCCTCGTACATTACTGTCAGTCTCACTCAAATTCCACTCTACAGATTTCACATCCCCAATCCATCTCGTTATATAATCCAATCCCATCTGCAGTATCCCTATACACATCAGTGCAAATGTAAATAGCCCTCATTTACAGTAACTTACCTGACATGTAATTATGTAGATTCCACTTTTCTTACACACCAGTGTAAATATGCAGAACCTCTCCTTTACAGCATATTTCCAAACACATTACTGTAAATATGCAAATTCCACACTGTAAATATGCAAATTCCACTTACAACACCCTCAGTAACATGCCAGCTTAAATATTCTTTAGCCTGCTCCCAAAACATCAGATTAAAGAAAAAGCCTTACCGCCCTTTTGCAATAGCCACCTTTCCACATCAGTGCAAACAAGCAGATTCCATCCTCTTTAGCAGTATCCTCTGTTTTGTAGTTCACCCAGTCCAAATGAAGCTTCTGTTCCTATACAGGCCAGTCCACAGCTACTGTGCAAGTCTGTATTGCCCCGACAATGAAAGGACAATGGTGCACTAGACAGGATGGACAGACCAACTTCTATCATACTGTCAGTGATATGACAGAAGCAGCCACCACACCCCCCAGATCTGTTCTGGCCAGTCATCCTGACAACCTAGTCCTAATTCTCCATTTTCTAATGTTGTAGGAGACTATGTACACTGAGATTAGAGTACAACGGTTGTAGAGACCAACAGAGCAGAATGTCTTAGACTAATAAGATTTATAATATTTCTGAATTATAAGCATAGATGTTAAGTCTTTCTCAAAGCATAAACATGCTTGTGCCATGTGAAGGGAGCTCAAGAGTATCAGTTTTATTCTTCATAAAAACAGGAATCCAGTGTTACTAAAAAGGACATCCAAATTTAAGACTTTCATTCATTCATTGATTTATTCTCAGATATCCACTTTGTCCTTATTCTTTCATGAATCCCAGGCTCTTTTCAAGGTCTCTAACATCATGGTTTCCACCACTCTTCACCCATTCCAGCAAATGATTCCACTTGTCAACCACATCTTTTTCTGAAAAAAAAAAAGAAATATATTCTAATTCTAGATTAAACTCTGTCCTTATTTGCTTGTTTTATATCTTGCTTCTTTCCCTAAACTTCTTTTGCACCTTACGCCTTACTCTAACCTCCTTTTTGGTCTGATTTTTTCATGTTTTTCTGAGTGTCTTTATGTCATATCTTCCATGACTCTTCTACTGATAAGAGGATTAAACTCATTAAACATTTTCATTTATGCCTTTGATTTGCCTTTAAGCAAATCTCCCATCCCATGAAACAGATGTGAATGTTTTTATCTTACTCCCAAAATTATGCAATCATAGTGCAGGTGATATCAGTTAAGAGGTGTAAGGTCTTGTCCCTAGTACATCCAGGGTTATAGACTTGAACTAGCATTGGCAGCAGCTTCCTTTTTCTCATTTTGTACAAGGGGTCATGGTGTCACATCATCAGTGACTATCAGCTAAATTTCATGGGATTCCATTATAATCAAACGGTTTATATAAAAAAGGACTTTATTTACCATGCTGTCTCTTAGTCTCTCTACATATGTCATAGCCTCCATTCCCCTTAGTTTCCTAAATGCCCTTCTCTGTACTTTTTCTCGCCCAGACTACATTACCAATTTCCCCTCCTGACCTATTTCCCTTCCTCAAACCAAAAAGGTGGTGCAATAGTGCTCAAACACAAACAGATAAACCAAAAAAAGAGCACTAGCATTGTGAGTCCTCAGAAGTTCCTATTTCCCTTCCTCCACAGAGCTAAAGAAGTTTTTTTTCTCCCTTCCTTAATTACCATTTGCCTTTGCTTTTGTTTATTCAGTACCCCTTTGGACCATTAAGCCCCCCCCCCCGAAACATACTCAATAGAAGCATTTGTTCCCACAATGTGAGGGCTCATCTTCAAGGTTCACTACTTCCCTCATTTCTGGGGGACAGGATTAAGCTGTAAGCAGTAGCAATTTCATCCTGAAGGGAAAATAATTTTTACCTGACCACAATGCCCTCCCCCTACATGCAGATGGCAACTTTGTCAGGCTGGGCAGGTAATGAGGAATAGCTAAAGCCCATGTTCCACCACTGAACATGTAGGGATGGCCACTACTGCTCTGTCCTCCCACTCACTCAGTCCCACCACTAGATACGAGTTTTGGTCTTTGCCAGAACACTAGCAGAAAGATGTGTGCTGTGACCCTCCACACACACCGATAAGCATGCTTATCCTCCATGCCATCAATGTCAGACTCCTGAGCCGCTGACCAAACTTAAGTTGTATTCTCTTTAGAGCTTAACCCAGTACACCACAGGGCTGGGTATTCCTTTGCCTTTAACTGAATTTTGCCGACCTTTTTCTGATCTCTACCCAATTCCCTCATCAATCCTCAACTTTGTTCTTCCAATGCAAGAATTTTTTTTCTTATCTTTTTGCTGCTGTTCTCACCTTCCTGGTTAAACAGATTGGTTTCTATTTTCCATTTTTATGATTTGGTATTCCTCCTTATATCTTTCTCCATATCTTCCTAAACTACCTTCTACTCCCATACTAGCCAGAATACAGAGTTAAAATGACACTTACAGACCAGCAAAATGGAGCAATGGAAAAATAATTTGTTTTATCATTTACTTAATTTTTGTTTGCCATGAAATAATGATCAGATTCAACTATTTTCAGAGGTTAGACACATGCTTGGATTTTGTAAAGTATTTGTTTAGACTTAAAAATACACAAAAGATGATATGAATAAAACTGAAATCTGCAAAGCAAATTATGAATTCACAGTACAGACACAATGTACACTACTGCTGGCTATGCTGCACTTAGAACAGTTCAGTTTAAGCTGTCCACAAAAGTATTCTAACAATGAAAAAGAAGTGAGTGGGAAATAGAAACAAAGTTCAAGAATGATGCAAAAATGTTACTTGTATGGGACGGATTATTAGGACATACAACTGACATGCTTTGTCAGATTAAGTGCACTTTGTCCCAGAGGAGTTTTCAAACCATGGGACTCCCACCTTCCATCCAGTGTTTGTTTTTTGACCATGCATAAATGATCATATTCTTTTAGATTTATCTTGCTAATTTAAGACCAAACTGATGTCAGTACAGTCCACCAATGTCCCATCAATTACAGCCACTTGCATGTGATCACCTTAAATGGCCAATTGTAATAAAAATTAACGACAACAAAGTACTGTAGCTTGATTTGCACACATGCACACTAGTCCTGCAAAAATAGAATAATGACTGCCTAACTTGATTATGACAGCCAGGTTCAACAATTCTCATCCACAAACAGTCCCTGTACCCAGCAACTGTCGCCCCATTGCTGAAAATGTACACCTCAGATGTCTGACTGTTCCAAAATAAATGCATAACTATGGACAAATTGATGTATTTCAGATTTGTTTTACAGAAATACAGATTAGCTCAGGTATTGTAACTTATTTCACACAAATGCACACTAGTTGTGCAAAGTCAGACTTACTCCAAGCAAACAAAAGGATAAATCTTCAGCCTGCTTCCACCTCCACCCAACGGTTACAGCTTCTTTGCCGTTTATAGCTCATCTGATAGAGATAAAAATAATACCTCTTAGCTCAAATATCAGGGACAATGCTAAAAATAATGTTGGATAAAGGCAGAGAATCAGAGAAAGATTTTAATTACTGAAAGTATATAAAGACTTAGTTGCTAGAATAACAAGTTTATGCAGTAGCATTGCCTTTCTGAAGAATTATGGGTGATTTTAACATAGACTGGGCTGAGTGTTCTTCCCAAACCACATTAATTTTATTAGCCTACATGGCTTCACCCAGATCATTCAACACCCCACTAGGTATAATAAAACATAAAATACCCAATCAATACTAGATTAGATATTAACTAATAGGCCAACCCTCTCAACTCACTGTGGTTGCTTCCCAGACAGCCTCGGTGATCATTTCCCAACCTATTTACTCAGGCAAATATCAATCCAACCAAACAAGTTATATATCAAAAATTAAGGAACAAAAAACATCTCAGCCTCAATGACCTCATATATAATCTCAAACACTATAACTGGATGCCACTCACCCATCTCCCTCTAGAAGAAGCTGTTCACTATTTTAATACCACCTACCTATCTATCTAGCCCAGATGCCCAAGCCCCCACCTGGACTATTAGAGTTAAATCAAACTTTGTGCCATGGTTAACTAAAGAAACCATATGCCTACTATGGTCAAGAGATGAAGCCTGGAAACACTGGCACACAACCAAATCTCACTTAGCACTACAAACCTATCATGAACTCAGAAATCAGTCAAAGAAACAAATTAAACAGGATAAAAACAATTACTACTTCAAAGCCCAAACTAAATACTGCAGTAATCCACAGAAATTCTGGACAGCCATAAATAATATACTCCAACCAGGCAAAGATAGCATGCCCCCTCTTACTAGACCCAATACTAATGACAATATTGCCACCTAATTCAATTAACTGAGACTAACCTAACACTGTACAAAAACAAAACCCTTCTACAACCTCAAACTACTCTTCACCAAACAAAACAAAACCATATTCTCACTGCAACCAGTGTCACCAGACACAACTCCTTAAATAACTAAAGCCAACCACCCTAGCATTAGACAAACGACCAGCAGATTTTCTAAAATTAACTGCCAATGCCAATGCCTATCCAGTATCGATCCTTATTAATAGATCCTTAACTGAACACCAAGTCCCCAACGTTTGGGAAATTGCACCTATAATACCACTTTATAAAGGAGGCACTTCTACTGACCTCTCTAACTATCGCCCAATAGCATTCCTATCCCCACTTTCTAAAATCCTTGAAAGAATTGTTCACAAACAAATCACAGGCTACCTGCATACTAAACCAATATCCAGCATGGCTTTTGACCATATCACAGTACTACTACCACATTAATGTCATTCACTAATGTTGTCAACCTTCAAAGAAATAATGGTAATTATGTATCCTCTATCTTTTTAGACCTCTCAAAAGCTTTTGATATGGTCTCTCACACAAAACTCCTAAATTTCCTCTCTGACCTTAACCTGTTCCATTCTACCCTTGCCTGCTTCCAGGAGTACCTAAACGGGTGACAGCAAGCTGCACACTGGCAACAAACGCTATCACCCCTACTACCTGTAACATTAGGGGTCCCACAAGGATCAGTCTTGGGCCCATTACTCTTCTCCATCTTCACTAATAACCTTCACACATCAACCCCACAAGCATCACTCATTCAGTATGCAGATGACTCAGGAGTCATTTGTGCTGCTACTACCATAGAACAACTTAAACAAATAACACAACAATCCTTCCAGGCAGTAGAAACATGGCTAACCAATTCACAGTTAATTCTAACCCCCCCAAAAAAAACAAACTTATATTATTCCAGGTAACCAAATCAAATGCAGCTCTGTGCTCCTTTAACATAACCTCATTAGACAGGGCAAGCATCTCTTCCTCAACTCATACCAAGCTGTTAGGAGTTGAAATTGACTGCAATATGAAATTTGATGCCCACATATCCCAAACAATAAAAAAAGTACATAAAAAACTTGAAACCTTATATAGAAACATGCAATACTTTACAAATGACGCCAAAGCCAAAAATGCCAAACTCACTTATTACCTACAGTACTATATGCATCTCCCATACTCATCAACCTAAGAAAATCAGAATTAGTGAAGCTGGAAACCTGCTAGAATAAAATTGCTAGATATGCCACCAATTCCCCATCATGAGCTCACCATTGTATCTCTCTTAAAAAGCTCAACTGGCTTGAACTCCCACATCTCTTGATCTATAACCAACTAATCATGGTCCAAACGTTATTCTACCAAAGTGAAAAAACACCCTCACTCCAAAATATACTGCTACCTCATTCCACTGCCAGAAATTTATGCTCCAACAAACCACTTATCAAAATCAATACAGCCAAAAATGTAGCTGGAGAATCCCTATTCACTAACTATATAGGTAAAGTGTGGAATTCACTACCTTATGAAATATCATCTATTCCGATTCTCTCTCAATTTAAATCAAAGTTAAAAATTCATTCAGAAAACAAATGGCTATGTCCTTGCAATATCCCAGACTAAATCACTACTCAATTTAGGTTACTAGCGACTACTCCTATATTTTTCCCAATCAAGTCTAATTTGGATCTGTCACCACTAACAATCTTGGATGTCCCTCAATATATAACTCTTTGAAATGTTGTAAACTTGCAAACTGTGTACTTAAGTGTAACCCTACTCTCCTAACTAATCGCTCTTCTACAAACCAAAACTGCAACTTTCTTCTTTATCTATCATCCCTCTTCTATTCAGATGCCTTACTGTGTAAATACTTGACTATTTACTGTGTGCAAATGATACATCATATACAACTGTTATGTAATTAGTTCCATTTTACTTGTACAAATGTTTTTCCTGTATAAATGCCATTCTGTATAAAATATCTTCTTGTATAAATACCATTCTGTATAAATGTTATATATACTACTGTTTTGTTTATGTGGAGCTTTTCTCCCCGGGCCTCCGCTGAAAATGGACATGTGTCCAGTCGGACTATCCCAGTAAACAAATGTAAAATAAATAAAATAAATAAAAAATATGAGGTCTGAAAACTCAAATGTCTGTCATCATTTAGTTATCGCAATTGTCAATTAGAAAATCACAAATTTTATGAGGCAGAGACCATAAATATGTAGCAAAGTGAGGAACATTCTATGAAATCAGGGACAGTTTTAACTTTGCTTTAAACAGTAGCCAGAGAACAAATATTCCAAATTTATGTCATAAATTGACAGTATTCCATTGAAGCCAGTCTTTAAATTGAGCAAATAAGTGGTTAAGTTGCTTTCATCCATAGTCAGCTCCACTCTTTTTTTAGTGATTGCAATCCTGAATGATTTGCCAGACCACAAATATGAGGGAAAGTCAGAGACATTCTCCGAAATCTGGGAGAGTTTCAACTTTGCCTTACATAAACAGCAGGCAGAAGATACATATTCTAACATATTTCATACAGTTGCACACTAGTCCTGGGAAGCCAGATTTTCAAAGGAGTAAGCAATAACAGGGCAAGTTGCTTTAATCCATCTCCCCCTTATTTATTGACTGCAATCCTCAATGATGTGCTGGAAAACTTGGATTTTATGAGATATAGACCAAAAACATAAGGCAAAGTCAGGAATTTTCTGCAAAAATCAGGGCTTGTTTCAACCAAAACCATAGCCAGAGAATAAATATACCATTTTTTTTCATTCAGATGTACACTAGTCCTTAAAGTCAGACTTTAAATTGAACAGAAAAGTTGCTTTCATCTACCACTGTCCCTTCCCCTTTATGTGGAGACTGAATCTTAAATGTCATATCTGCCTGCTTGCCAGGATTTAAAAAAAAAAAACCTCACATTACCACTATTTTCTGCTGTTGTAGTTGTCCACAGGTCCCAACTGTACTATCTATTCATGGGCTTTCTGCTCATTGTCATCTGAATGAATCATGGAAAGGCAACAAACAGAAAGCTTTATATACCTCTCAACTGTAGATTTTTGCAGATTGTCCAGATTTTTGTCTCATACTTTTGGTCTGTTTTTCATACAATTGTGGTTTTCTGGCAAGTTAGTGGCAAATCATTAATGATTGAAGTTAGAAAATAATGACAGATATTTGAGTTTCAGACATCATATCAATCAGAAAATTCAGGCTAATGTAAAACCTGTCATTCTATCAACTTTCTAAGTTTATAAGAGCAAAATTTAAAATTGTCCCTATTTTTGGTCTCTGTTCCACTTTTATTTATGGTTTTGTCCAGATTTCTTGTTCTAAGCGGTTAAGAGCTATGGCAAAGCTATGGTGCTTCACATAGCATCATTGTGGGCCATTTATTTATTTTTTTAATACCTTTATTAAATTATCACTGAAGACATAGCATACATTAACATAAAAGAAAAGAAAACAAACCATTTTAACATTTTCCATTTAAATATAATATACATGACATATATTTTCTTTGCTATCATTAGTCCATCATTACAAAAAATTGCTGAATTCCTGCTTTCTCTTAAACTTCACTCCTCCTCATCTTGATCATTATTATGTAGGTATTCATTTCATTACATACAGAAATTTGCTCACCAAACATTTATGACAGAGTACTCTGTAGGGAATTTTTAAAATCTGCCAACTCATTATATTTCCAAAACATATGTTCCCAGTTACCTCTTTTTCCTCCATCACACCTCTATTTGCTATCTACCTCAGGAAAAAATATTTGAAGTCCACTTGGGGTATAAAAATAGCTATGCAAACACTTCCAAGGAAAGATCCTAAACCTTCGGGACTTGGTTGCATACTTGGTAGCCATTCTTATCTTATCTGAGAAGAACCCTCCCACTTTAATTCTTGCCTCCGATCATTCATATATCCTTCTAATTAGCCTTATGTTATATCAGGGAATGTCTTTCCATTGTATTCTTGTAAATTGCCTTTCTAGTCTCTTTTCCCAATCTTTTATAACTTCCTCTGGTTGATTCTTATAGTTAACATGCAGTATTGTATATGGCCTGATAATTATCCTTTTTTTAACAGCTGCTTCTGTTCTAGATTCAAATAACACTCTACCAGAGCAGGTTTCACTTAAAATTCCCTATTCCTTTCTCTTTGCTTGTTCTCTGAGATCAAGCCCTGGTAGGGAAGGCAGTCTCTAGCCTGCAATCCAAATGTCTTCTTGGTGTCATCCCACTTTATTACCTTCACTGCTTGAGTTATTTACCCCCAGTATCTTGATTATTTGTCAGGTTTCTCCAATAAATTACAGCCCCCCCTGCCTATTATCTGTACCCCTATTGGCAAAATCTCTTATCTCCATTATTGTATTGGTAAAGATCTTAAAATACTTTCTGCTACTTTATTAATAATTTAATTACTTTATTAATATACTATTCTGCATGAATGTTTTTCTTCAAAATCCCATGCTCTCTCTTTCTTGAACTTCTCCCTTGCTTCATCATCCCTTTTCACTTTGAATTACAACCTTCTGCTTGTATTATGTATATGAACCTTAACTGTGCAGCTCTAAAATATCCCTTCAAATCAGGTAAGCATAAAACACCTTGTTCTACTGGAAAGATCAACCTATCCCACTTAAATCTTGGCCTCTTTCCCTCCCAGATAAATTCCTTCAATTCTTTATTAATGTGACGAAACAAGATACTACCAGCACAGCTAGCTGGACTTTTGTAAATAATTATATGTCATTTGTGAATATCCAATTGATTTATACAATGTATAAGAACTGTATGTCATACAAGATGCTGGTGTTACAAATGTATTAGAACTGTATGTCATGTACATATACAACCAATTTTTAGAGACTTTTGTGTTTAAAAGGTATTTGTAAAGTGCTTGTGTTTAAAATGTATCAACAGTGTGCCCTACTGGAGTGAACAAAAATGTACATGCACTATTGTAACTGTTTAAATGTATATGTTTTAAAAGAGAAAACTGGGAATCAGGAGGTTAACCTCATTCCAGCACACTTTAAAATATATCTGAAATTAAAAAAAAAACAAAAAAACTAAAAACTTTATAGGCTAGGCCATAAAGATGCTATGTCAATGGTTTCAATGCAGCCAGAGACACAAAGTCTGTACTATGAAGCTTTTTGTATTGTCTTTGGGATGAACTAATTACTACTCTGGAAGTGTGGAGGCATGCAATTGTTTTATGACTTTCAGCACCTGCCACAGATCTGAGCAAAAGCCCTTGTGTGTATATTTTTACAGGTTGGTGCTAAGTCCTGCCAGCATCCAGCAATGGGGGGTTTGCATTGGAACTAGAAGTCAGATGACCAGAAGAGATGTCATTCTGCAAGCTACCTCAGATGTAATATCTTAGATATTATTTTGAGAAGTCTCTTAGTGAGACAGAGCATTTTGTATTCTGTCTTGGGCCTGACAAGAAGAACCATTCACCACATCATCTGCCTTGCTCTATTAAGTAAGTTATTAGGGAATAGTGATTCTCTTATATTCAGTCAGGAATATAGTGAAGCTTAGTTTTGATATTGTTTTTCTTTGTCTGAGCATGTCTTTTGATTTTATTTATATTTCCTGTGTTTTGAACTCTGATGTCACTGTGAATATATACTTAGTATTTTCTTGTTCTTTTATTATTTATTATTAAATATATATAAACCTTTCATTGTGGCTGATTTGTGTAGAGATATTTAAGTTTTGAGAGTACTTGCATATTTATTTGGTGACACTGTGTGGGCCACTCCTAATAGCCTGCTCTTGGTCAAACTGCCATTTGTATTAATATTCATTTCACTCAGTATATTGGGTACCCTTGGAAGAGCCTTAAGGTAACTTGCAGGAGTGTCTAGTGGCAGTCATACCTACCTTATAGTCTGGGCAGAAGGGTCACAGTTATTAAACCTGCACCAGCTTTTGCCAGGTGTGTGTGTGTGTGTGTGTGTGTGTGTGTGTGTGTGTGCATGTATAAATTAAACCTCCTACAGAGTGTGTGTTTGTTAGTTACTTGGGTAGGGATACAAAGCACGGGTTGGAAAAAGAGGGTGCTGGAGGTCTTGGCTTGCACACTCAGCTGAGATCTCAACTCTATAGCTGTGCCAGTGGGGAGTCTTACCAGGGATCTGGAGAAAGAGGGAGAAACCAGCCCCAGATTGTGTTCCCAGTGGTGTGCTTTTAAGGGAAATTATGCTTGACTGTTCTGCCAGTGGTGAGGATTGAGGCTGCTGGATTACTGCCCAGAGGTGGAGGATCATCACAATTAATTATTGTAAAGAACTACTCTACAAGATAATAAAGGTATGTCTGAACCATATACAAGACTACAGGAACTAAACATTTTCACTGCTTGTATCTTACTATCCATAACTAAGTTTTCCAGTTTCTCAGCTTTTGTATTATCTTTTGTTTATTGCATTCTTACATATCCTTAGCTGCCATAACAAAAGCTTTTTAAATCCACACTTAATTTTTTTAATTTTATTTATTTATTTTATTTATTTAACATTTGCTGACCCGGATAGTCCGACTGGATGTATGTCCATTTTCAGAGGAGGCCTGGAGAGAAAAGCTCCACATTAAGACAATTTACAAGACAGAAATCTTGACCATATACAATACAGATAATGTCAGACAGGTAAAACATTTCAAATATAGGGACATTTATATAGTACTTTTACAGTAACATACCCGACTAAATAAGTTAAAAATTTTGAGTAAAAGGATTAATAAAACTATTTTTTTTTTAGGGTAACATTGTTTATAAAGTTTACCAAACCTTAGGAGGTGAGCTACTACTGTAGGAATTAACAGAGAAATATCAGAGCACACTCTTAAATACTTCAACTTATCATGTCCCATATATATTGGTATTGCTTAATCAATTTGTGTGCGGGTACATAATTTAAGGCTGTAGTCTTCATATTATCTTCATTAATTTTATATCCCCAGTAGACTTAAAATGGCCTCAAAATGTACCACAACACTGAGATGTCCTTTCCTGGATTTATCAGGTACAAAATAATATCTGCAAATAAGCCAATTTTCCTTGATTATCATACCAATTATAGCATTATATTTCTGAGTCCCTTATTTTCTTTGCCAATGTTTCTAAATATAACGCAACTTACAAATGGGAAAGTGGAAACCCCTGCCTGGTTGCTCTGTTCAAACACAGCTTATCTGAAAAGAATCCACCTGCTTTAATTCTTGCCTCCAATTGTTCACGTATCCTTCTAATTAACCTTATATTGTATCAACAAATGCAAATGCTTCGAATGTTCTACTCATAAAATCCCAGCTTACTCTCTCATATACTTTCTCTGCATCAAAGCCCACCAAAAACAGAGATATTTTCTTACACTCTGCTTCTCTCTGGATCATCATTGCTCTATTAATGCTGTCAAATGTTCGCTTCCTCTCCACAAAACCACAATGATCCATATCTATCAATTTTGGCAACACCTTTGCCATTCTTTTAGCTAGTATAGACATAAACACGTTTAAAATTGAAATGGGTCTGCATGAAGCTGGGTCTGAAGGGTCTTTGTCATCTTTAGGTAACACAGCCATGACAACTTTCTTCCAAGATGGTGCTTCCCTCCTTTTAAAATAGTGCTAAACAAAATCTTCCAGATCTTTATCACTTCTTCCCTCCTAATTTCCTAACTTTCACAGGAACACCATTTGGGCCATTTATTTTTAAGTAAAGATGCAATTTCAGTATTTAAAAAAATAAAACTCCCCAAAGTGAACAGTGTTACCAGCTCATGATGCACATATACAAATGATAGGCACTGTAAGTATCCAGAGGTACTTGTGTGTTCTCTGATTTAATGTTTTTTGTACTAGAACTAAAACTAAATATTTTTTCTTAACACATAAATATTCTGTTGGCTGGCTGTGAGCCTTCCTGGAGTTGTGGACCCTGGGAAGCCATACAAATCACCCCTGTTATAATCCACCTCTGATGATGTGCAGTTAGCTACAGTTTAATCACCTGATGCAGGAGATAAATACAGCCCACAATGAAAAGCTAGGGTAATGATTGTAACAAACATACTGCATGTCAAAGCTACAATAAGGAACAAGATATTCATTCCAAGAACAATCTAGTTGTGAATTAATGAAATTGGTGTGCAGTACTTGAAGGAAGCCAGAAATACTAGGAATATTCATGCTTGCAGCTTTAAGAAGCTCACGGTAATACTTCATATAATTAACTCATCTCATTGGCAGGTATTATCCTCAGCCTTTGTGATGAATTGCAGTGCAGTTCTACAAGCCTTGACCGTGACATATTACTAGCACATAGGAATGTTACTACATGTTGCCTACTCTCCTGTCTCCTCCTGCAATGCTATTTTCTTAAGACCGTAATGTAAGCATAGATTTCAGACAGGAAGAGGGGTGCTTCTTCAGTGCAAACCTAGCAGAAATTGCTCAAAAGTCATGCTTTGTCACATACAAATCAGTATCGGTTTTGAAATCTTCCTTCATCTTCTCAGAACCAAAGTGTATGGAACTTCACCTTCTGCACGCCCTTTATTAATGGGATCACCTCTGAAGTTGTTGTCCCTTGGAGAAAATTGGAGAAAAGGAAAACAAATTCATGACCAGTGATCATGCCTCACCTGATTTCACTGCAAATATGAGAATCAAAACCTCAGCTGATCAAAGAATAAGATCAGGGGGAAACACTGACTCAACAAAACAGGAAGGTAATAAACTAATGTATCCCCCCCCCCCATAACTAACATATGCAATTGCCACAGCTGCATAAGGATGGGGTAAGAAAACATTATAAAACTCATATGTCTGTCCTGTGGCATATACATCTAAAGCCTCAACTAGGACCCATCTGAAGTGGGTTCAGCTAGAAGCCCAGGTACAGAAGGAGCTGCTCGGGGAGACAGAAATGACAAACAGGTTTCTACTCACCTTCGTCAGTGGGGGTGGGGGGGCAAGAGTTGAAGGGAGCATGTTCAGAGTGAAGATTACATGTTTATACCTTGCTGGAGATGACCAGTTACCAGACCCATTTTGATATGAAGGTTGGAGTTTGAGGGTGAAGGTCTCTCACAGAAACAGAAGACAAGTCCCTTGCAGGCCTCCAGTGCAGATAATTTCTTAGAATATTGTGCGAATGTGCACAAGGGGAACAGAGGGGACCCCCTGCCTACAGCAGGCTGTTGGCACCACTTCTGCTACTTGCCTCTGAACCCTTGAAGGAATAAATAGGGCTGTTTCTTCCCAGGGGAATGAATGGGCCAGTTGGGTATGCAGGACAGTAGTTCATTAGGGATCAATAAACAAAGCAAAGCAAATGCAAATATATAAATAAAACAGTACATACTGTTTTATCACATACTGCCTTGTACATTTTCTGACAGCAGGAATGAGTAAAGAAATATCACCATAACACTAAGGATTTGATGGTATGAGAGTCTATCACCTTAGGAATGATAAGGTTACATATTCTCAAGATGAGTTAAGGAGCATTACCCTTGCAATGGCCTCTGTTGAATGAAACACATTTTACACTCCTTTTACACAACTGTCTGTTGCAAAAACACATTTCTAACACACAAGACTTACTGTGTACAAACAGGGGCACAAACAGCAGTAAATACTATAATCATGGATCAGGTCTCACTAGTAGCCAGACTGTGAACAGAACAAAGCCACAGCAGTTTCAGGTTCCTAAATAACTCTGCAATGTTACCTGACCAGTTTAATAACAATATAATTCTACAGATACATTTCACCTATTAACAATATCAGGAGCGTTATAAGTCAGAACACAAGTATATTGGTTTGTGGAGTGCCAGCTTTGAACTGTTGATGCATATAATACATTAACTGAAGACTACTTAGGGACACTGAGGGGTGGGTAAACAAAGACAAAAATGTTGCAGATCAGCGAATAATTCTGCATGACTGTAATGATACTTTTCCCTGGCATCACTGTACAAAGAATTACTGCACAAACTTGGCCTTGAACCTCTTCTTCCCTTCACTTCAGTTCTAATTCTTCCAAGGCCATCTGTGTAAGTCCATATAAACTCATATGCTTAGGTGTTGAACATTTACACAGTAATCAGAGGGGATCTTAAACAAACTGAACAGAAATGTACGTGCACTATAGTGCTTGTGTTGCTATTTGTATTCAACTATGCTATTCAAAGAGCAAATAAATATTATGTACATTGTAATGGCATGCAGTACCAATGGGTTTTATAATACAGTTAGCTGCCACACCTGTATAAACCTCTTACCTCCTCAATATAATCTTAAAATGCCGGTATTCGAATTATTGCTCAAATGAAGCATTCACTAAAATTTTTAACTGCATTGCAGTGGAAAATAAAGAGAGGACAGATGGCTGTGTAACATTCAAAACTGATATGGCATGAATAAACATGGCACAACTTATATAATAACTACTACTAAAATCATGCTTCCCATAAGAAACTGTTCAGAGTATGTGTCTTCATGAAAATGAACCAGAAAAAGCACAATAGCTTCACAGATAATTTTAGTTATTTTTTATTCTGGCACAGGACTTGCTTGATGGTTCCACTACCTTTACCAAATTGGCCCAATTGTTACATTGAAAGTGAGAGCCAGAGTCCTGTCCAGGGTGCCTCATTAGCACATTTATGCCCTCTACTGTGAGTGTCAGGTGGTAGGGAATGGGCCAGCTTCCACATCTGATGGGGCAGCCTAACCTCTCCCCAGTATAATCTTCCCACTGTAGTAACAGCTCGACAAGCTACACAGGACTCTGGAAGTATGCCTCTGTATGCTCTCTGGGCTGCCTGCATGTGCAAATTATGGATGTCTACAAGCTCATGCTCCATGGATGAAACAGCTATTGCTCCAGCTAGGAGTCGACTAGGCTGTGAGCAAGCAACAGCCATTCACTCTCATCCTCAGCTAAAGCACCAACGGGTGCCTGAAGTGCTGGTTGAACTTGGGTCATCTGCACTGCAGTCAGTGCTTTATCCTTCTACTGCACTGATCTGGCTCCATGATACATTAATAGTCATGAATTACTACATCATGAGAATTGTTTCATCACAAATGACTAGGCTGACTGGCATTACAATTTACAGGGTAAATAAGAACACTAAAAACAAACCTTAGTCTGCTGACACAAGCCTGACTCCTACGCCCTCAGACTGCATGACTTGAACATAAACATGTCACTGAACAACACTGGTGCTCCCAGGTCGCCTGCAAACAATGCATGTCCAGTGGGTCTTCACCGCATGAGAAAATAATAGAAAATAGTAACCAATTTCATGCCTTCAACTGATAATTCAGGCAAACTGTGTGTGTGTGTGTGTGTGTGTGTGTGTGTGTGTGTGTGTGTGTGTGTGTGTGTGTGTGTGTGTGTGTGTGTGTGTCTGTGTGTGTGTGTGTGTGTGTGCGTGTGTTTAGGTGTGTAAACATCTGCAAAATACACACACACATATGTGTGTGCATGTGTGTTTGTGAAAGTTTGAGTGATAAGGTGGGGGTTAAATCAGTTTAAAAATATTTTTTTCTTATTTTCATTAAGTATATTACTGCACAATATTTGCTTAGAAATGCTTACATGTATGTGCATGGATGTATAAATGTGTGTGCGGTGGTCCTCAGTACTAAATAAAAATAAACACTAACTGTAGTACAGTGTCATGTATTCAGCAACTCTTAATGAGAAAAAAAGTCCATAAAATTATGCATTGTAATTAAAATGGGCAAAAATGGAATTATATCCACTTAAGACCTCATTAGCATAGATAAGGTCAGCAGCTCACCAGCTCCAAACTTCAATGTGGTCACCCAGAGACTATAAAATTATCCACTTTGGAAAGCTTTACTAGTCTTTTTGTTTTCATCAGTGTTGCCAAATATACATAATGAGTAGTTTCCACATAGAAATTGCAATAATTTATTATTTACATTGCTTTGAGCAATCAGTCACAAATAATTCCAACAGTACTCTGACAATCACCACTATCTCACTGCATTTACTGAAGCCACATGCTAACCTAGTCAAACAGACTATATCAGAAGCGATAACAGTTGCCGTGTGATTAGGAGCCTAGCCAAATCAGTTAATAAGAAACTAAAATCCGTTTGTGTATTAGCACTACAAACAGCTTCCTGTTTATATAATGAAGCAGTGGGCCATTAAGTATGGTCACAGCAAAACTATGGAATGAAATGTATGAATTTGAAAAGTGCATTGTACATGTTAAAAAGAAAGCTTTTTCTCTTCAGAAACAATGCTGGAAACCTACTAATGGGTTATCTGATACATCCTAGCAGACCATATTTACCCACAGTTCATTCTGAGTACATTAAAAATATGAAAAGAAAAAAATCCAGGCCCCAAACATAATTCCAATTCACTTTAATGAATAAATTCCTGTATAAAATCCAAGAAGATAAGCGCTTCCATTCTGTCAACACAAAAACTTCACCAGATAATCACAAAAAAAGATTAAGAATCTTTTTAAATGCTTAAAACAAATCACATGATCCAAGATAAAGAATCAATTCTTTCCAAAGGTGGCACCCCCCCCCTCAAATAAGCTCAACATTTGATTTAAAACCTTAAAACATTTCTTACTTGTAACTTATCAAAGATAAAATCATATTACATGTCATAAATAAGGGTCTATATTAGAACATCGAAGTTTCAAAAATTCGAATGTTCTAATATCGACCCCTATTCAGCGAAAGCTGAAAATATCGAAGCAACAGAAAACCAAATTTTTTCCTAGGGAAAGAATTCATAGGTTCATAGGTTCATACATTAGTACTAAGCTAACTGCCCTTACTTGCCATTTAAGCCAAGCCCCACCATTCATGAGATTCAAACCCAACCCTGCACCTTGTGTTTGGCAAACACACCACAACTAACCATTAGGGCGCGGTTGTCCATTTCTGTTGCTTCAGTATTTTCAGCACTGTGGGGGAAAGTTACGGGTCGGGTTAAGGTAAGTGTGCGATTGAGTATGGGTTAGGTTAGTTATGGTTAGGGCGCAGGTTAGGTATGGGTGTAAGTGTGTGGACATGAGGGTTAGGGTGAGTTAGGGTTAGGGCACGGGTGAGGCGAGTGTGCGTCAGTGATGGACCTTAGGGTTAGGGTTTGGGTTAAGGTAAGTGACTAGTTAGTGGTGTGTGTATTTTTTAGTGTAGAGATAGGTGTAAGATTTTAGGTGTATGTGTGTGGATTGCTGTTTGTTTGGTGTGCTTGTGTTGTGTGTATATGTTTTGGAACAGCAAATTATTTCCCTAGGAAAAAATTTGCTGTTCTGTATGTTCGATGTTTTCATCTTTCGCTGAATAGGAGTTGATATTAAAACATTCAAAGTTTTACAACTTTGATGTTCTAATATAGACCCCATAAATAATATATGATTAAGACTGATACTAATAAAAAGATATAAAACAAATCTTCTAAGTGCTTTGAGCTTCAACACGGGTACTATGCTGGCTTGCTCATAAAGCTCTGGCCAGCAAAATGTATTCCAATATATCTGAAAGTAGATTTCTCTCACCTTCAACCTTACTTTCCATGAGCCTCCCCTGGGGTCCATTATGACCTGTTCCAGGATCATAAATTTAAAAGTATGCCCTGGATATTCTAAAACATATTTGTATACTGCATTGGTACCTTTACATTTCTTCATCTCATACAGGTGTTCATATATCCCTTCACATGGAATTTCTGTTCAGTTTACCAGTATAATAACCTTCACATTGCTGACAGAGTGCCACATACATGATTGCCTTCCTTTCACAATCCAGCCTGTGGAACATCTTAAAGCATTTGCCTTTAATCAGGAATCTGTCACCCGCACCTATGTATTTACAAAATGAACACCCACCACATTTGAACATACATGGAATAACTCCTCGTGGGGCATAGTCCACCTTCAAATATGTTTTTAAGAGTACATCCTTTTTCTAAAGACCATAGAAGGTGCTTCCTCCACTTTTTCCCCTCCCTCAGGAGTTCTAGTTTTTGTTCAGGATGGCCCTGATATTGAAACCAGGCTATATGTGATGATGAGGGAGGTGGAAAAAGGGGTACCTGCTTTCAGTTCCTGCTCCAAACATCCATGCTGCCATGCTCCACCATTAAGAAGTGGTAAAAAATGTCCAGAACTCCTTTTAAATGCAACATCCAGCATCATCTCATCAATTAGGGATTTTGGGTACCCAAACTGAGAAACATGCTTTTCATTATATCACATTCCTCCTTGAACTGCTGATCCAACGTTGTCATATGGGCAGCATGATCCAGCTGTCCCTTCATCATTACTTTTTTCTGAAAAAAAATGGATGGGAGCTCAAGAAGTGAAGTAAGCTGTTGGAGTACATAGTTTGTCACATAGTGATGATTGCCATTGTCCTTAGCAAGCAAAACATCCAGATAGGGGAGGGTGGTATCACGGTGATTGTAGATAAAAGGTAAAAAGGAAGTTGTATTACTAATGTAATCAATAAAACCACTGATCTCGGATTATTTTCCTTTCCAGACAATAAAGATGTCATTCAAGTAGCGCTGGTATAGCCTAAAATAGGCTTGGTATTAACAATAATATAAAGACACTCCCATTCCAACATTACTATATTGGTAAAGAGGGATCCAACCAGGGACCCCATGGCCACCCCTTCTTTTTGCAGATAATACAAACCACTGAACCAAATTAAATTATTTTAAGGATCATTTCCATTAATTCCTCATATAGGCTAATTTTGTCCTGCCCCAGGCCTTTTCTACTGAAATACTCCACAAACCATGTGACCCCCCAATTCATGTGGGACCACTCTATATATGTGTATATATATATATATATATATATATATATATATATATATATATATATATAGAGAGAGAGAGACGGAGAGTCTTTGTCATCAATGGTAATGAGCATGTCATTACTGAAACTCCAAGCAACTGATCTTCTCCAGGACATGCCAAGAGTCTTTACATAACCTCTCTTCCTTCTTCAACAAAGACTTTAGTTTGATATCCAGAAAGTATGCTCTGGCAGAAGTGACAGAACCCCTTCCGTCAACAATTGGATGCATCGGGGGTCCCTTATGTTTTTATGAATTTTCAGGATTCTGAAGATGGTAGAGATTTTAGGTGCTGGGGTATTCAAGTAAATACATTCATCCAAGGAACTTATCTTATCAACAACCATGTCCTTGATCTAGAGATGCATCTTCCGATATGCCACATTATGTTCATTCAAACTAGAAACTGAATATGCCTACCCCTGTAAAACATTTGAAATTCTACACTTATAGTCAGTATGTCAATTATGATCAATCCTCTCCCTCTGTCTGGGGTCATAATACAAACACTGACTCCTCAATAAGAAGATCAGGTCCATTCCTCCTCTGTTAAATTACTATTCCTGACTTTGCAGTGGTGGTTAAAATAATTCCTCAAATCGAGTTTGCACACCTTATTTTAACAGCGGGTAATAACCTTCAAACAAATGGCAATTCTGCCTTAGGACTGATTAACAACCCTGAAAATCTGGTGAGGTATCACCCCTGTGCTGGTGATGTTCCGGTTTTCAATGAATGGCTACAAAATAATTTTTCTATCTAAAGGGAATGATAGTGCTGTTTTGTATGTCTTTATCATTCATTTTCTAATCATAATTTATGGCCTTTTTGTCAAGTCACATCATGCTACATTTACAGACGTTAAAGCTGAAGTTATTACTACCACATCAGGGATGCAGTTTGCTATCCTAGTCTATGTTGCAGAGTTTTGGCATATTTTACTGAAGTAATTATTCTTAGAGTTTGAAATCATTAGCATTACTGGATATCTGGAGACAATTTCGATTTTTTATATTTTGAGAAGAATAGTACAGGAAAAAAGAGCTAAGAGTGCAGAGCCCTGTGTGACACCAGTGGTAACCCCCACTGGAATGGCTATGTAACATTATACCCAACATGTGCCCTGGTCTTTCACCTTCCATATCTTAAAGAAGTGGGTCCCCTGTGTCACAAAATCAGAGACTGGGAAACAGTCAAATCATTGAAGAATCTAAATTAAAGAAGAAATGCAGTCAGATTAGTTACCACACACCAGATATGAATGAAATGAGTCAGAAGCAAGTGAATCCTTTAGGAGTATCACCTGAAAGATTATTCGAGAATGTAGTTTCACCTGAGGACTAGAAACAGGTTACAGTCAAGTTGATCTACTAAAACAATGGGAATGGATTTGAGGTAAAGCACTTCAGGGTGGTTTGTATGCTCTTCACTGCATGAAAGCTTAAGGGAATGATGGTGGTGAATAATGTGGATAAGAGAAGAGCTCTCAAGATGATGAGGATTAATCAATATAACAACAGATGACAAAAGTCAATATGTTTTTACATCTACATCATCAATGTCATAAAGAAGGGCCTACATGCATATGTTACATATATAGATTTTTTTTCAGTTCATTTGATATAGTCATGCTTCATAAACTGCTTAATAAAATGCAAATGACAGAGTTATCAACCCAGCTTCAAATGGATTTCCTGCTGGTTACGAAACCAAATCAAATTTTTATTTTGTGACCTCAAAAATGTAGAAGTATTAGTGTAACCTGAATCAGGCTATTCTGAGGGATCAAGGCTGGGACTCCACACATTCAATATCTGTAATATTAACTTATCACTAAGTAAATTAATTTTGCCACATGTGTGCTAATGACATAAAAATAGACAACAGAACCAAATCAGCAAAACAGCTGGCAGCATTGTGCATTCCAACTTGGATAGTGCACAATAACAGACTTTTACTAACTACTAAAAGTAAATGTAACCAAAAGTAAAAATCAAAGTTTTTAGAAAGGGAGGAGTTGATGGAATCCGTACGCACACTACAGATAAATGATACTGAACAGCAGTAAAAATTCTAGGGTTTAGGCATTTTTCTGTAAACAATTCACAAAATTTGTCACCTGTATCTAATGTTGTAAAGAAAGCTACAGCACTGTTGTTAGCTTGCTTGGGTTTGTGAGTCTGATAAATACCAAAGCTCTCTTAGATTTGTTTATTAGTCTTTTTAAATTCATAGTTGAGTATGGCAGTATTTTATGGTCACATTATAACAAAAATAAAATACCATAACTACATAGGACACAAAAACTTGTCACGAGGAAACTGGATAAGATGATTTTTTTTCTATCTTGAATTACCAGAGGGTAAGAGGATACCTATTTAATGTTCCTAAAGCCGTACTGCACAACACCTCTTGGATGGTTGACTCAGTACAAGAGGATTACAGTGCATATTTAAAATTAAGAAAAGGACACTGACTAAAACTAAAAGGACCACTAAAAGAACCACATCTTGGTTCAGCAAAAGGATGCTAGAAAGTAAGAATTCTTTACTGGCCCAGGTTAGAAGGAGCAGTATCCTAGACATTTTCGAGTTAAACACAGATGTAAACTTTGGAATATTATCAAAGTCATTTTTGCTTTTACATTTTAACTAGGGAGGCCTACTAGACAAAAGAACCTTTTTGTGAGGAGAAACCCAGGAGCACTCTCTGGTTAAGTGATTTGTTCAGTCACACAATAAGCATACAGAGGCTGAAAGACTCAAACCCTGAACTACACAAAGCCGTTAACCAACACCTCATAGCCTTAATCCTCTGGCCTCCTAGGCTGTAAATTTACTACAATTATAGTTAGCTCACTTACCTGACCAGTACCTCATGTAATTTATCTGAATTCTAATCCTTTCTATTTAATCTAACAAAAAAAACTGAGAAATATGTAATCCGAATTTCTACTTTAAAGCAAGTTAAATCTTGGAAAACTAGAATGATACCAAAAGGCTATATTACACATGGTAATAAGAAAGACAAAGAGAAACAAAATAAGCATTTGGAAAAGAACAAAGAACCAAGAATTTGGGAGCAGATGATAAAGAAGACGAGCTCATAAAATGTGATAAAGTTAGACAAACGTTTCAGTTAGTGAATGCTGACCAACTTGAATATAGAGCTCTGATGCTAGAACTGAAGGAAGATATGTGAAGGTTTGATGGGAAAATTGTTAAACCACAAGTAGATTTTATAATTAAGGTCAAAACACAAATGGAAGACTGGAAGACTAAAATACAGCATGTTGGGCAATATCAACAGTCAAATCAAGATACTACAGATGATTAGTGGATGGAAAATGTCTTGCCTATATATATGTAACTAAATCCAGAAAATTTAGAATTGTTTATAGGGAATATTTGCACAAGAATTTCTATAGTCCTATGAGACATTAAAAAATGATGGTTCAGAAAGCTGCTTTTGAAAACATATTTTGGGAGTGTACAGAATTGCTTTAATACAAGAATATATTGAACACTATGCTTTAGGCTTACACTTGGAAGAGAATATCACCTCAATATAGAGAAGTTTTTGCTGAATTGGTAAAAAAGAATGTACTGAAGAGGTGAAAGTGTTGTTATCTTTAGCCATAGCTAGAAAATAGAAAACCAAAGGCAAACCAACTATAAGAGAGGTAGAAAAATTATTATAGAGATTAAAAGTATGGAGCTTATTAGATATCATAAACAGAACTACCAGATAAATAAATAGGCTATATAGGATTTTGTTATGAAAGTTAAGCTTGAATAGGGCATAGACACATAACAAAGCACCTAAGGCATATAATACATTAATAAAGCTGACTGTAATGCAAGTTATGAAGCCACTGATTTAATTGTTAAGATTTGTAATACAGTGATGATAAAACAGTTTGGTCACTAGTTAATTCCTCATTTCATACTGTATTGTAAATAGTTCATTTGTGTGTCTAAATGTTTTTGTTTAAAGAGCAGTGTTAAATAAGTAATATATTCTTTTATATCAAGCATTCCCAGGGCCACTTTTGAGCTTTTTCTGCTTATAGTTTTTACTTTCAGTGAATACCAGAACAAAGTTACAGATTTTAAAATGTAACTGTACACAGAAGTCATGTTCGTGGTTTAAGTATACACACTGCATTCTTTTCGATGTAACACGCTTTTATTTAATAACGAGTTAAATGACTGATCCAAAAATCCTCTTTCAGCCACGACCCAGGTAAGAGGCAAGAATAAACTTAGAGATACAATAAGTAGTTGTATAAGATGCGATGCAAATGACAATTTTCTTGCAATTATGTGATATAAACGCCTCAGTATAATCAATTAAGTGTGTGTGCAAGTGACTAGTTCATAGTTTACTCTAAGAATTCAGATAGAAGCAATGTACATATATAAAAAGAAAATATTATGGAGAACACAGCTTCATAAATAATTAAGAATAATGTTCAGTTGAAGTTTTTGTTACTGAACAGCACCTGCCCAAGGACTGGGAAGTGAAGACAATTTGGAGATCTGCTAGGAGGGATTTTCAGAAAGCTGCAGCATTTCTAGTACAGCAACATTTGCTGACTGACAGACCAAAGATGGGCCTTTACAGTATGAAGGTAGCTTGACAAGGTAGCTTGAATTTATGATCTGAGTGAGTGTCGCCCTCCTATCTAGGACACACAAACGTTTACTGGCTTTAACTTAAGAAACTTATATGCAAACTAACAACTGCAATCTTGCATGCTCTCTCCCTGGCTGCTCTTTCAAAATGTCCCTAGGGGTTGCATGCGTCTGGAATTTATAAATGCACATATAGCCTTGACATGCTTCTTAAAGATATAGCACACACATCACTTCCACTCTGATCTACAGTGAGTAATGATGTTAAAGCAATCATTTATCTTGCATGCCAAGACAGAAAAATATTCATATTATATATATATATATATATATATATATATATATATATATATATATATATACATATACATATACACACATACACACATACACACACACACACACACACACACACACACACACACACACACATATATATATATATATATATATATATATATATATATATATATATATATATATATATATGGATTCACTTCAAAAGCTCAAAATTCTGAAACAAATCCAACAAATAAAAAACAACAGATAAAACGTTTCTGCAGGGGGCAAGCCCCCCTGCTCCCCCCACACCCCTGCTACTTAAATATACCAACTCCGAAATTGCACTACAGTGAAGAAAAGTGAAATCTCCCATTCTGCTGTGTATGCAGATCTCCATTCAGAATTTTGAAATTCTGAAACCTCAATCATACGGTCTCAACCATATGAATTTTGAATTTCAGAAGTTCGAGATTCTGAAGGGAACCCATGTGCTGGTAGGTTGCCCTCAGTCGGCCTGACTTCCAAAGTCTTTGGTGTCGTGTTCTTGGTCTTCTCTTCTGATGGGTAAAACATGCAGCCGACAGCCCATTTCTTTTTTCTTTTTTCTTTCTTGCGCCCAAGCAGAAGAAGCATTTAGAAAGTGCGGGCAAACCACTACTGAAATATATTCAGAACCAAAGTTTTTAAAAGCTGCAAAGTTGCGTTGCATTTTTTTGTGATTTTTTTCTTTGATTTTGAAAATTAGTAAGACACTGTGTTTTGTGTATTCTCTTCTCCAGGATTTATTTATATTTGCTTCCTTTGCTAGGCACTGATCACAATCACTGAGCTGGGCTTATCAGTTTTTGTTAGATTTAAGCTTTGCATGCTAGATTTGCAGTATATAGTAAGCTGACTACTTTGGAAGACTCAGAGTACTCAAAAAACTACTGATGCTTGATCCTACTACGTCTACAAAAAAAAAAAGCAAAAAGAAAAGAGAAGGGAAGAGAAAATCAAGTTTAAGAAGAAGCTTCTAAGCCTGCTGGCCTGTTGCACTGGTATACTCAGTGGTTCGCTGCCCCCAGTGCAGGCACCGGTGCCTCGCCTGAGATACCCTCATTTGTACCTAGGTATTGGACCGTCTCATGTATCTCCCTAGGATGGGTCGGGCAGAGCAGGCTGTGTTTCTGTGGTGGGTCCATTGGGACCAACAAACCATACACAAACTGACCTAAAAAAGACAAAACAAAAGCAAGTTCTGCACAAAAAACAGACTTATGATCGCGTGCACAAATCTCCATGCCTAAAAACATCAAAATGGCTGATCTCCTATTTACCTTGATCAGAATTCCCATCCTCTAAGAATTAGAGATCCCTGGCTGATTATTGATTTTCTTCTCATCAGATTTCTCTTCTCCTTCAGACTCTCCTCTTCTTGATCAGTTCTTTTTCCTCCTGAGAGGGAGCTGCTGAGCTGAGTCTCCTGCATCTCCCTTTCTGGCCTAATATGAATCTATATATATATATATATATATATATATATATATATATATATATATATATATATATATATATATATATATAGCATGGGAGTTCACTAACTGGGCAACATCACCATTTTGTGCCCACTGGCCAAGCCCCAAGCCACATGGCAGTTCTACCTAACAGCTTGATCATCCATTACAATATACAAGTACGCAATGACCTGCTGGGATTATAATACAAGATGGCTTTCATATATTCTGTAACTGAGAAGTGGAAAATTTACTTGGGTAAAAAAGTTCTACATTTTCTTCTCAATGGCAGCTTAACCAATTTTCCTTTTTACGTAGCCTCATTGTTACATCAGATACCTCAGGCTACTTACATGTTTATTTCTGGTGGGAACTCAGAAATAAGTATAAACAAACAAGATAAGTAAATAATTTATCAAAGTCTTTAATCCAGGCTTTCTGAAATATTACTTTGAATATACTACCATTGTATCACACTGCTGCTGAAACATCTGAGACCTAATCCTCACAGGGCACAAGACATTTTTTTAAAAATGAACAGCCACAAATGTATATTTATGGGTATTACAATCAAATGGAAATGAATGTGTACATCTTTGCAAGCCAAAAAGAAACAAAAGTGGAAATACACCTCTATAGACTAACAGGGCATGCCAGGTCTATGCTGTCTCAGTGATATAGTTAATACTGCTGAGAGAATGGTATTCCCTGAGGCCTGGGTTCAATTACAGTGTGACGGGCCTCAATCCTCACCACTAGCACCAGTGAGGGGCGTGCACATTGGAAGGATAATAAGTACACACACAGTAAAATACAACTTCCCTTAAGAGCACACAGAGATCTCAGACAGTCTGGGGCTCGTTTCTCCCTTTCTCTCAAGATCCCCAAATAAGACTTCCCACTAGCACAGCTATAGGGTCCAGATCTCAACCTAGTGGTCAAGAAAAAACAACCAGCACCCTCTCTGTCCAACCAGTGCTTCGTGTCCTTGCCCAAGTAGCTGACACACACACACACACACACACACACACACACACACACACACACACACACACACACACACACACACACACACACACACACACACACACACACACTTGATTTATATACAAACACACAGACACTTCTGTGGAAGGCTGGCACAGGTTCTACAGCTGTATCCCCTTTCTGCCCAGATTATAAGATAGTAGCGACTGCCACCAACCACTATCAGCTACTATAAGGCCCTTCCCAAAGGGTGACAAATTTCACTGTGTAATATTACTGTTATCCAAACAGTAAGTGTACCAAACAGCAAGACAATTGGAATGGCTTGGACAGCATCACCAAATAAATGCAATGTACACTAAGAGCTTAAATTATCTCTACACAAAACAGCCACAGTTGAAAGGTTTAAAAATATTTAATAAATAATAAAAGCACAAGACTAATCTCATCAATTCAACACAGTGCTAATCAAGAATTCAGAGATCACAGAAAACTTTTAAAACAATACTGTAGGATAGTCTGAAAAATATGGGAAACAGCTAGGCTAATCTGGCTATATGTCTAACTGAAAGAGAGATACTAAGTTCTAAATAACTACTTACATACAGAGCATGCAAGTGCTGGTGAGTTGTCAGCTTCAGACAAAATCCAAAATGCTAAATCTTTCTCCTGAGAAAGTTTTAGGTTGAGAACACCTAGTGATGTTGAGTCATTTCACATTACATCAGTTTTATCACTTCTCCTGAAGTTTCCCAGGCTCACAGAACTCAGAATTTAAAATGTGTTTGTAATCTTGCACCTGCCAGGAAACCACAGCAATAAAGGACACTTTACATATAAAACCTAGTAATTAACTCGTCCTAAGACAATAGAAAGAATTTTTTAGTCCACACATCCTGTCTCCGAGCTTGAGATCAGTCACAAAATGCTTTACTTATCAGCTTTCTTCCAGCAGGGTGCACTGTGTTTACATTTTTGAAGCTCAAAACATAACACAATTTTCTTACATTTGTTATACAACCCAGTGGATCATATTAATATTTACAATGACATAGAATTATTTACAACATTCTATCTAGCTACACTGGCAGCCTTTAGATATCACCCTGGAGAACTCAAGCTAGTTTTTCCAAGTGACCCTTGAGAAATGCTGCTTGAGAGGGTTAGGTCTATCTGAGTATACCTTACCCATTCCCTATATTGAGAGCCCACCTGCATTGGCATTGCTAATCCCACTGTGGTGTTGCACTGACATATCATATGTTTGCAACCCTAGGCTCCATCTTAGCAACTTAGCATTTTGCTGGCTGGTTCAGTGTAACCATGTTAGGGGATTGTGATCTGTAACTACAGTGAATTTTCTTGCATACAGATAAGGCTGAAGTTTCTGCAGTGCCCACACTATGGCTAGACATTCCTTTTCTACAGCTGCATAGCATTCCTCCCTGGGTTGGAGCCTATGACTGAGATAAACCACTGGGTGCTGTTCTCCCTCTGAATACATTTGGCTAAATACAGCCCCCACCCCATGGTTCGAAGCATCCACCTGCACAACAAATTCTTTGCTATAATCAGGACTGGCTAACACAGGGGGGGTCTTTCCAAAGCTTCTTTAAGCTTCTGGAATGCCTGCTAACATGCTGTAGTCCACACTACTGTATCTGACCTGTGGTTCCTTGTCAGGTCTGTAAGGGGAGCAGCTATGGTACTATAACTGGGGACACATTTTCTATAGTACCCTGCTGTCCCTAAGAATGCCCTCACCTGCTTTTTGATAACAGATGCGGACTATGCCTGAATGGCTTTGACTTTGTCAGGTTCTGGCCTGATCTTACCACTCCCCACTCTATGTCCCAGGTAGGAGACCTCTGCCATACCCACTTGATATTTACTCAGCTTAATGGTCAACCCTGTCCTCTGTAGTCTGCCCAGCACCTCCCCGAAATGCTGAAGGTGCTCTTGCCAGGAATGGCTGTACATAGCAATATCATATAGGTAAGCAAGGGCAAACCCTCCTGCTCTGCTAGGATTTGATCTACCAGCCTCTGGAAAGCTGCTGGGGCATTTTTCATCCCAAAGGGCATCTTTGTGAACTCATACAAGCAAAAGGAGTCACAAAGGCTAACCTCTCTCTAGCACTGGGAGTCAAGGGCACCTGCCAGTAATCCTTGGCATGATTAGTGGTGGTAAAATACTTAGCCCCACCCAGCTGTTCTAGGGTCTCATCTGTCCTAGGCATGGGGTAAGCATCTGACTCTGTGTGACTATTTAATTTCTTGTAGTCCACACAACACCTGGTGCTGCCATCCTTCTTTGGCACCAGGACCACTGGGGAAGCCTAGGGACAGTTGGAGTCTTGAATTACCCCTAGTTCCAACATTTCCTGTATCTCCTCCCTCAGAGTCTGTTTGCCTCTCTCAGGCACCCTATAAGGGGAATGCATAATAGGCCTTTGGGGTCATGTATCCACCTGGTGCTGCACCAGGGAGGTGCACCTTGGTTTCCCAGTGAACATGTCCTCAAACTCCTGTAACACTGCTTGGATTTCTTGAACCTGGGTAAGAGATAGCTGCTGGGACATTACTACGTCTTCCACTGAGGTGTCAGTCTGAGCCTCACTGAGGAAATCAGTCACCAGATCTCCCTCAGACTCCTCCTGCAATCCACTGCAAATACTCAGCATAAGGGCCTCCCTATCATGGTAAACTTTCATCATGTTAACATGGTACAATTTGTGCTCCAGCCTTCTGCTAGCAGCTTCAACATGCAGTTAATATCACTGACCTTCCTTACCACCTTGTAGGGTCCCTCCCAGGCTGCTTGCAGCTTGTTGTGTCTGACAGGAATGAGAACTATTACTTGCTGCCCTACAGCATACTCTATAGCTTGAGCATTCCTGTCATAACAGACCTTTTCTGGTGTTCGGCTTCTGCCAGGTTCTCCTGGGACAAGCCCATGAGTTTCCTGAGCCTTGTCCTGAGGTTTAGGAGACATATGCCATTAGAGACTTCTTGTGAGATTCACACTCACCTTCCCTCTCATCACAAATTAAATCTAGAGGCCCCCCTCTCACCCTATGCCCATACAACAACTCAAAGGGTGAAAAACTTGTGGATTCCTCGGGAATCTCTCTGTAAGCAAACAGATGGGGCAAATATTTGTCCCACTCCCTCTTAAACTGGTCTGCAAATGCTCGTAGCGTGGACTTGATTGTAGAGTTTAACCTTTGAAGAAGATCATTAGTCTGGGGTTGGTAGGGGGTGGTCTTTAGGTGCTTCACCCCACAGTGCTTCCATAGACAAGCCAGCAGGTCTGACATGAAATTGGCACCTCTGTCAGTCAGTACTTCTTTGGGAAACCTACCCTGCTGAATATCTCTAACAAAGCATTTGCCACCTTTTTCGCCTCAATGGAGGATAAAGCCACTGCCTCAGGGTATCTTGTAGCATAATTTACTAACACTAGGATATACTTTTTCCCTGTGGAACTTGGGGTACTCAGAGGCCCCACAATATCTACAGGTACCCCCTGAAAAGGCTCCTCAATCACAGGCAAAGGCATCAAAGGAGCTCTCACTTTGTCTCCCGCCTTGCCTACCTTTTGGCACTGCTCACAGGTCCTGCAGTACCCTGTTACATCTCTAGATATCCTAGGTCAATAAAAGTTCTGCATAATATGTCCCTTTGTACATTTTATGCCTATATGACCTGCAAAAGGAATATCATGAGCTATGGCTAGAAGTGCCAGATGGCAGGCTCTAGGCACTACCAACTGCTGTATCCTCTCACCTTTTAGCCCTCTCTCAGGGGTCCACTCTTTATACAGTAACCCTTTGTACCAGTATACAGATTCCCTCTTCCCTTGAGAATCAGGTGCCTCCCTAGCTACCTGCCTCAGGCCTTGTAATATAGGGTCTTTGAGCCGAGCCGGTCTCAACTCTCTTTTTGTAACCCTTCCCAGCTCCCCTTCCACAGGAAGTCTGGTATCCTCTGACAGCCGTGCTTTGCTGTCAGCCTGGGTACTGCTACTAACCTATACCCTTGCAGTCACTCTGTCCAAGAGAACATCAGTACCCACAAACAGCTGTGGCTCACCTTCAGTCTCACTGCTACAGGGTAGCTCCCTCCCTGAAGTAACCACCTCACCAGTCCCAGCTGCAAGTATGTGGTCTGACTGGGTCTCCCTAGGCTACCAGACCCACATGCTTGTCTCCAAGCCTGATGCATGTGACTGCATAAGGACATGGTACTGACTCATCAAAATCCTTCCTTATCAGGGCATTTGCAGGATGGTAGTTTTGCAGGATGGTAGTTTGCTACCCCTGTTGTCTCAAGACAACCTACTACTGGGCATTTTGTCTTTCCGACTTATTGGCTCCTTCACCTTTTGTTCCCCACCTTGCCTCTGTGGACCTCTATATTCCACATGGCCCCACTGGTTGCATTCAAAACATTTAACCCTAGGTCCTGGAAGTGTACCTGGACTAGTGGCTTCCCCTGCTACTGTCAGATTCTGTTGGGGCAGTCTGGGCTGCCCACCATGAGTGCCTTTTGTCCCATGAGCAGCATTGGGTGTCCCTTTCCTGTGCAGGGATGCCCTGCTTGCTAGGTATAGGTCTCCCTTCTTCCCCAACTCATCTGAAGTAGTACATTGTCTATCAGCTAACCAGATCCTCATGTCCTCAGGCAAAGTGCTAAGGGCTTGCTCCCTCACACCAAAAGGTGTGACCTGACATCCACTCACCAACCTATGAAAATAAGTGCTCAGTTCAGCAACATCTTCACACACACTTTCACCTGCCTTGCATCTATAATCACAAAACTTTTTACTATAAGTTTCAGGTGTTAGCTTAAAAAATTCTAGCAAACAATTCTTAACAGCAGTAAAATCAAAAAATTCATGATCAGATATCTTGGACAACACAGTTGCAGCATTACCATGGAGTAAGAGGGTCAGAAACCGTACCCAGAAAGCCTTTGGTCAACATTATACTGTTTACATGCCCTCTCAAACATATGAATGAAACTATCAAAAGTATCCCCCTCATTAAACTGCGGAATAATTTTACTGACCTTTTGAGCTTCTGAAGTCCAGTTACTCCCTTCCTCATTACCTCCATGACTCTGGCAAAGAGTCAGCATCTCCTTTTCATGCTGCCTCTGCCTCTCCTTCTCCTCAGCTTCCTGGCATAGCAGTTTCTCATTCTTCTCAGCCTGTAGACATCTCAGTCTCTCTGCTGCTTCTGTTTCCAAACGTCTGGTTTTCAACTCAAGTCTCTTTAGCTCCAGCTGGATTTTTAAGTTCTCTGCAGAAAGCTTGAGCTGTCCATTCTCTGAGTGTTGTACATCTCCACGGCCAGTCTGGTCATTCTCCTGGTTGCTATTCTCTGATGTAGCTGTGACCAAAGCTGCAATCATGTCTGCTTCAGTCAGGTTTCCATGCACCAGTCCTTTAGACTGGCACATCTCAGCCAGCTGGCTCCTTGTAAGCTTTCCATACTCCTCTGCTGACATGCTTGCCTGCTCTCCCTGACTAACCAAGCTAACAAAAGAAATAAAACAATTGTGATCTGAACTTTGAATATTCACTGCATGGCTGATTTGAGTACAAAATCTGTGATCACTGTACACAAGCTACAGGAATTCACTATCCACACCACTACAAGCCAATTAGCATGTGATGTAGCTAACCCACCACTATCAAACAATTAATATTTGATGTGGATATCCCACCACTGCCAAGCAATCAATATGTGGTGTGGATATCCCACCATTGCCAACCAATTAATATGTGATGCCCATGCACTGGCCCAGTAATCAAGGAGCCTCACTCCTCACCACTAGTGAGGAGTGTGCACATTGGGAGGATAATAAGTACACACACACAGTAAAGTACAATTTTCCTTAAGAGCACACAGAGATCACAGTCAGTCTGGGGCTGGTTTCTCCCTTTCTCTGCAGAGCCCCAATAAGACTCCCCAATGGCACAGCTATACGGTCCAGATCTCAGCCTAGTGGTCAAGCTAAACCCTCTAGCACACTCTCTGTCCAACCAGTGCTTCATGTTCTTGCCCAAGTAGCTGACACACACACACACACACACACACACACACACACACACACACACACACACACACACACACACACACACACACACACACACACACACACACAGACTTTAAGATTTGATTTATATACAAACACACACACTCCTGGGGAAGGCTAGCACAGGTTCAACAACTATGCCCCCTTTCTGCCCAGACTATAAGGTGGTACCGACTGCTACCAACCACTGATATCAGCTACTATAAGGCCCTTCCCAAAGGGTGACCAGTTCTACTGTGTGATATTACTGTTATCCAAATAGTAAGTGTGCTGAACAGCAAGACTATTGGAGTGGCTTGGACAGTATCACCAAATACATGCAATGTACTCTACACAAAACAGCCACAGATGAAAGGTTTACACATATTTAATAATAAATAATAAAAGCACAACACCAATCTCATCAATTCAACACAGTGCTAATCAAGAGTTCAGAAATCACAGGAAACTTTTAAAGCAATATTGTAGGATAGTCTGACAAATATAGAAAACAGCTAGGCTAATCTGGCTATATTTCTATCTTACTGTAAGGGAGATACTAAGTTCTAAATAACTACTTACATACAGAGCAAGCAAGTGGTGAGTTGTCAGCTTTAGACAAAATCCAAAATGCTCAATCTTTCTCTCTGAGCAAGTATTAAATTGAGAACACCCAGTATTGCTGAGTCATCAAGCCAAGTCAAGTCAAAGAAAACGTTACTGTTATTCAGAACTACACACCAGCGTAGCTGAACAAAATTATAATGCTTCATTCTCAATGCAGGAAACAGTTTCACATATAGACAGAGAAATATTAATAAAATATCACAGTAGAATTTTAATAAATAGCAATTTGTAAGTAAATAGGAAAGCAGTGACCCACACCCATCCCAGAACAGGAGACAAGGAAGACAAGGAATAATATAAAGGTAATATTGTCAAAGTAAAATTGAAACAATAGCAACATATCTACGATTAGACTGAATTGTTGCAGTTTGTATATTGCACTTTACAGTCTTTCAGTGTGTAGGTGAACTACCTTAGTATTGCACTTAGTTATTGCATATCCATAAAATAAGCCCCCTTGATAGACTAGTTATGTAACAGACATCATGGTTTGTTTTTCCCAAGAGTTCAACAGTCTAACGGAGAGTGGAAATAAACTGTTTTTAGTCTGGTGGTCTTACAATGCAGGCTTCTGTATTTCCTGCCTGAGGACAGGCAAGTGTACAGACCATTGGCAGGATGCGTTGGATCGCTGGAAATCTTTTTGGCCCTGTCAATGTACCGGCATTTGTGTAGATCTTCCAGAGGTGCATGGGAGGTGCCAATGATTCTTTCTGTTGACCTTACAACTCTCTTGAAAGCCTTCTGATTCTGATTGTTACACCTCCCATACCAGACTGCAATGGTGTTGGTCAGTACACTTTCAATGGTGCCCCTATAAAAGGTCTGAAGTATTGTGCTTGGTAATTTTCCCTTCTTAAGTTTCCTTAGAAAGTGCAAGAATTGCTGAGCTTTTTTGACTGTAATGGATACATGGACTGACCAGGATAAGTTTTCCATGATATGAATATCCAACAACTTTGTACTCTTGACCCTTTCCACTGTCATCCCTTTCATCACTAGGGTTTTGTGTGGTACTTGAGATCTTCTGAAATCAACAATCAACTCCTGTATTGCTGACATTCAGTTCTAGATTGTTGCTGTCACACCAGACCAATAGTCGATCAATCCCTTTCCTGTAGGCCTCCTCCTCTCCGTCTTTGACCAGGCCTATAACAGTGGTGTCATCCACAAATCTGATGATCCTATTTGTCTCATGTGTGGCCATGCAGCCATGTGTCAGCAGAGTGAAAAGGAGAGGGCTTAAGACACACCCCTGTGGTACTCCCATGTTCAGGATGATACTTCCGGAGCTATTGTCTCCCACAAGAACCTTTTGAGGCCTTTCAGTAAGGAAGTTCGGAATCCAGTTGCATAAATGAGAGCCTATGCCCAGTTGAAGTAGCTTCAATATCAGATTCTGAGGTTCGACAGTGTTGAAGGCAGAACTGAAACGAAGAATAGCAGTCTTGCATAGCAGTTTTTGCCTTCTAAGTGGTACAGTGTTAAATGAAGTGCTAGTGAGATGGCATCCCCTGTACTGCAGTTTGTCCTGTATGCAAATTGCAGTGTGTCCAGTGACACAGGTAAGATTGAGGCTATATGATCTTTGACCAGCATCTCCTGGCACTTTACCATCGAGGTTAAAGCAACTGGTCAGTAGAGTTGTTGGCTGTGGTTTCTTGGGTAGAGGAATAAAAGTCATCTCCTTGAAGCATTTTGGAACACTGGCTAGATGGGAGTGAAGTGTTGAAGAAGTCAGTGAGTACTGGAGCCAGTTCCATCACAGATTCCCTTAGTACCCTGCCCATGATGCTGTCAGGGCCAGCTGCTTTCCTTGGGTCGACACGTTTTAGGGTGCTGGTGACATCAATTGTACTGAAACTCAGCACTGCTGCATCTTTGTCTTCAGGGATTCTGCATGTTGTTGTCTTGTTGTCAGCATCAATCCTACTGAAGGATTGGTTCAGTTGGTTCAGAAATTCAATACTATCATCACATGAAGCTGATGTAGGCTTGTAGTTGATGATGGTTTGAATTCCTTTCCATAGTTGCCTGGTATCCTTCTGGTCTCTGAGTGACTTTGGATTTTTCTGCCATAGGATCTTTTCGCCTCTTTGATACCTTTATTCAGTTTGGCTCTGGCCACACTTAAAGCTTCCATATCTTGGGATTTGAAAGATGTATTTTTTACTTTCAAGAGCTCGTACACCTCACTAGTTAGCCAAGGTTTTTGATTTGCCCATATGGTGATGAGTTTGGTGTTTGCTACATCCTCCATACACTTAGAAATGTAAGCTGTGACTGACTTAGTGTATGTGTCCAAGTCAACATGGTTGTTTGTCACAGCAGCCTCTCTAAACACTGACCAGTCTGTACAGTGGAAGCAGTCTTGTAGAGCTGAGATTACTCCCTCAGGCCAGATCCTTGTTTGTTTTCTAGCTGGTGTACTGGTTTTTAGTATGGATTTATAAGCTGGAACCAGCACGATGGTTAGGTGGTCAGAGCTCCCTGGATGTGGATAAGGTTTTGCTTTATATGCACCTTCGATGTTAGTGTAGACCTTATCCAATATATTTACCCCCTTGTGGCAAAGTTTACATGCTGGTGGTAGCATGGTAATACAGACTTTAGGTTAGCCTGATTGAAGTCTCCCGCAATTACTATTGCATGCTCTGGATTTCTGTTTTGCAGGTCATTTATAGATACAATGTGGACAGAGTGTCACTGATATTTGTATCAGGTGGGATGTAGACTGCTGTGATGCATATTCCATTGAACTCTCTTGGCAGGTAGAAGGGCCTGCATTTTAGTGACAGAATTTCAATGTTTCCTGAGCAGAAGGTGGTGGACACTTCACAGTTGCTGCACCAGTTATTAACATATATACACTCTCCCCCTCCTCTGGACTTGCCACATAGTGACTGAATTCTGTCTGCTCTGAATAATGTCATGCCCTATACAGTTACTGTGCCATCACTGATATTTTGGTTTAACCACGTTTCAGTAAACACAAATAAATTGCTGTTTCTCACCTTGTTTGGTGACGACAGTTCCTGTCTTAAGTGATCCATCTTATTTTCAATTGAGCATACGTTGTTTAGTAGTATTGAGGGCAGTGTAGGCCTGTGAAGGTTTACCTTCAGTCTGACTGAAATTCCTGCTGTGGTGCCTCTTTTCCTCGATTTGTTACAGCTTTTCCATTTTTTTGTGACTATCAGTTGCCATAAATGTGCGATCTGCTTGAAGTTTGCATTCATCTCCGTGTTCCAGCAAAATCCTTAGCTGTAGTAGTTCTTGTAGTATTGTTTGAGCTTACAGGCCTCACTTAAGAAGCTGATCAAACCCACAGCATAATGAGAATGCAGATCCAATTTTTAACAGATTCTCAGCACTGTAACTTAATCTAACCATGTTTCCTTCCTCTAGCAAACTATCTAGGGCAAAAAGACAGTCATAATGAAAATGTGAGAATAAATACTGAATCTCAGAAGAGAAATGGTTGAATCTATCGAATACTCATGCATCAACAACCATCTCATTGGGTTCATTCAACAGAACATAATTTTTGAATGGGGTTCTCTCTCTGTTTTTGGGGTTACAAAATTTTCAGTACTTCCCATGCGCAAGGATCCTATGGCCACCTTCCTAATACAAGTAACTTTAAAGATCCCAGATCTCAGTGTAGGTTATAAACAAATTTTCAGTAGTTACGCTTACTCAACTGGTTTGAATTCATTGTTTTTGATTAATAAGTCCTTTATGGATCAAATAATTATTTCACAAAAAACAGTGTTTTTTTTTCTGTCTGTAAGCTTTTATAGTTGGGTATATGACATCACTATGTATGAAACGTTGATATGTTTACAGTCTTTTTCATGTGTTAATGAAACAAGGTCATAAAAATTTCATGCTGAAAGCCTGAAAACATGATCTTAAAACAATGATATCCAAAAACAGTGAGAGCATGCATTTTTAATTCCAAAACTGATTCATGTGACTGGACTTTTTCATTGTGCTAATCCAAATTTAACATACTTTTATTTCTTTCTGTCAATCCATGCATGCTAATAAGTTTCATTGGGACAATGTAAACAGATGGCTGTTTTGTAGCCCTATATAGTTTGGTCAGCTTTCATATAAATAATCCAATTTTGATTATATTTCAGTCTCAAAATAAAAAAAAGTGCTGCTGAACATTCAAAAGCACAAGCTTTACCAAAAGTCCGTCATTAAACTATTAAGGTCAAATGAATAAATAGAAATGCTTCAGAAAATCAATCTGAAATAACTGTGCCACCTGCTACCAAAACTCTCCTTTGAATCAATGCGGGAAGTCCAGGCAACATCAATGAACCTTCTGAGTATAAGAGGCCATCTTAGACATGTTACAGCATGTATGATGTAAGGATAAGAACTGCCTAGTTGGCCAGCACATACAGTGTCTAAAACTTAAGGACAGGCAAGTAATTGTTTTGTATTGAAGGGGCTGTGAGCAGGAGCAAAGCTGGGAACAAAGCTAAATAAACAACCTTTTTTCTTAAACAAGTTCTATTTATATTTCTAAATATATAAATAGGTACTACGTTGACTGGTACCCTCCCCTACAAACTGGACCCTGAGGCAGGAGCACTAGCGACCCTGACTTGTTACAGCAATGGAGTGTGGCTATTTCTGTGATAGCCAATTAGCTTTTTTCTTTGCAGACTGAGACTTAAAGAATGAGATGACAGCCATTACTTAGGGCAGTTTACTTTACCAAGTTATTATGCAAAAACACACTGAAATAAGGGACATGCATATTGTAATTTTGTCATTAGAATATTTTGCCAAAGTGAACTTGTACTTTATTGTTAGCTGTGAGAGGATACTGTATACAGTTATTTCTGTGTAATGCTTAGAAGGAAACAAAGGTTCTAGCAAGACTAATAAATATTTATATTGCAGCACTTACGTAAATGTATAGCTTAAGGGGTGACACATGGACAAAAAAGGAGTGCTGTCATGTCTTTGTTTCAGTATGTGGGCTTTCTTGGATTTACAATGTCTTTGAGGATTACCAAACAAAAAAGTTGATGTCTGACTGGTATTAACAAACACTTTGGTGGCTACAAACCATGAAAGACAAAGTTAGGTCCAGCAGCAGGGCATAGGTTCATACTAGGCTATCTGCCCAAGGGCATTTATAGCCTGCTATAGTTATGTTATGTGGCTTTACCCCTAGTTATTTGAATAAAACTATGCATTATGCTTTGCCTCTTGCAAGCAGTGACAGTGACACTGAAGTAATCCCCTAATCTCTGTCTGCAATCTCATTCATCAAGATTCATCCTTTTCAAGGAAAGAGGAGCCTCAGCCTCAGATTTGGGATTTTGTTCCATGAGTTGGAGTCTCTGGAGGAGTCTCTGTCCCTCCAGCACGGACATTTATAACGTGTCAGGTTTAAGTCTCCCCGCCCTTGTGGGTTCTGAGGGACTAGATTTTTTGGTGAAGCATATTCATTTTTTCTCTTGAGACATAGCATATATATGTCAATGCACCACCTCTGTCTCTGAATAGCAAAGATGGAGACTGAATAGAGCTGGAGTAGGCGGTCGGAGACTATATAGCATATTTTTTCTTTTTTTTTATCCTTTTGAGGAACTGGTGGGGAACTTTGGGGGCCTTTCAAGCTGCAGCAGGTGTCTGGTCAGATACATTCAGGGTGTCAATCATAGGTCTAATGGTCGAGGTGAGTGATAGGGAGGATGACCTGATTGATCTAGATGTGAAGATCTTGAGATCCCTTCATTCTAGAGTGGAATCCTTTCTATTTTAGGTGGAAGTGATATAGAAGGTTTGTCTAGTTCGCCCCAGCTCAACCCTTAGATCAAGGATGGCTACTGTTTTTCTGTGTGCCAGATGGATTTATGCTCAGTAGGGAGCGCATATGGTGTTTTTGGAAAGGACTCAGACTTTGCATTTTTTTGTACTTTTTTGGCGTTTGGCTCAAGTTCAAGGCTCTGGCCGTGGCACCAGTTACATATCTCTGTCCTTCTGGTGTGTTGAGGATATATGTGTATAGTTTGTTTTTTGGCCAGGCTGCAGTTGCAGTCAATTCCAAACTTGTATCCATTATAACCACTGAAGAAGAGTTGTATTGCTTCAGGAACAAGACTGAGACCACTGAGGGACACCACTGAGCCCTGTGGGACACCACTTGTCTGAGGAGGCTGAGTGAGTCTGGCATGTGGGTTCTAACCCACTGTGTGGGTGGTGTCCTCCACTTGTGAAGTTTGCGTTTACATTTTGTGATGAGTGGGTGGGTATTCAATACCTGAGGTTTTAGTTGAAGTGTAGGTGGTGGACTGCCTGAGGCCTTGCCTTAGTCGAGGGTAGGCTGTATGGAACCCCCTTCAAGTTTAGATCTGTCTTCTGTTAAAAAAAGTTAAAAGTTTGGAAGAAGCGCTCACTGCAAGTGACAAAGCCAAATGGGAGTTGGTCTGGTCTCTCCTCTGTCTTTGTTTTTATTTATGAAGTCCATTATGTCCCTCTTTATGGCAGATATTATAAAGCTTGTCAAGCTAATGGGGCAGTAATTTCAGGTGCCAGGGCTGCACGTATGAAGAGGGACTGAGGTTCGATGGTGGTTGCCTCCCTGACTGTGTATCCTGTGGAGGCTGGTGTTTTGCACAACAAGGGGTGTATGTTGGGCACCCTCGTTGAGTTGTTTTTGGTCAGCAAAACACAGTTCAGGGTCACCATGTGGCGTGTTTGGATAGATATCTCTCCTTTTTGGGGGGAGAAAGAATGCACTGAACCTGTCAGCAGCAATGTTGGCAATGTGTGTAGGTTCAGTTTTTTTTTCATCTGATTGAACTAATTTGTTTCTATCTGGGAGTTTCCCCTCCTAGGTTTCTAACATGGCTAAAGGTTATGATTCTCTTTAGTTTCTCCTTTTTTTCTTTCTCTCAAAATTTGCCTTGGATGATTTTATTTTAGTTTTTACTTATAATGATCAAAGGTGTCTTACCTTTCTTTTTGCCTTTCTTTTTTTGCTCTATAGCCTCCTAGCTTCCTTTGTTTTTTTTGTAGTTGGTTTTATGGCTGGGGTCCACCAGACTGGGCAGGCTTACTTTTTGTGTTTGGGAGGATTTTTGCAGTTTGGGATTTGCTGCCATGTAAGGCATTTGTAAGTTGTAGTAAAGGTTTTAGTAAATGTTTCAATGGTTTGAGTAGCCTTCCACACTGGCCCACTAGGATTTGAAAGGACTAAGTGTGAAGAGTTTTTTTTTTTTGAAAAGGTTTTTGTTTTTTTTTGTTTTTGAGGTGGGTGAGGAGGTGAGAGCTGAGGGTGACCTTGAGCATGTTCAACATCAACAAAATTACAGAATTACATTATGACATAAAGTGCGTCTTGCAATCCATGGATATCCAAGATAAGGTCAGTAATAAACAAAAAGAAGAAATAGGGCCCAGGATACGTCACAGTTACAGTTAAAGAACGAGAACAGCCAATGCTTGACATATAAATTCTTGCAACCAAGACAACAAGTGAATCAAGCAAAAGAGTTATGGCAAAAGTCTGTTCTTAACCATGAATGATCAATCGCTGGCAAAAAGTCTATTCTCATACATGAATGATCAGGCAAACCAAAGGTCTGTGTAAAATCTAGGAAGAGGCTGGTAATCAAATGACCCTTAACCAAACTAGTGAAAACGTACTCAATAATCTGATATGGAGCAATGGGGGTGTTGGATTCATTTCTGTGACGTTGTAATTGACTCAATAGGGCAGATTTACTTACATATTCTAGTACCTGGGAGTTACAAAGTTCAATCCAGGATCTTCACAAGGGGCTGAGGATTGGAGATGGGACAACAGTCAACTATGCTGGACACACTGCTGGCAAAAAAATCGACGGCAATAACAGAATTCTGATGCTTGCCTGGAAATATTCTAAAGGACACAGAGAAATTGAAAATATGTGCTATGGATTTAGTAATACATGAATATAACATCTAAAGAAAAGTAAATCGCTGCTTTCAAACAGCTCAAAGGCCTCTTGGTCATTTGCATACAAGGTCCTCGAAAATTTCCACAAAAACAACTTGTCATAAAAAAAGGAAGTCATCATATCTGGTGACTTGGAACTAAGGCAGATTACTGCAATAGAGATGGCAGAACAAATCCTCAAACACTGACAGTATATGTATAATGGAAGACAATTGCATTTTCACTGGAAATATTACCCAGATAAGTACTGATTTTTTACAGGCATATGCATAAAAGATACATACCATGACAGATTCAATACATCTGAATCTGCTTTATTAATTGAGCAATTCTACAGCATACAAAGTAAGCCTTTTCAGGATGCCAAACTATAGACAACATAGGAATCATGAGAAGTGTAAGGATGCTGAGTGTTGCAACCATTATGCCTTCCCAGTTCCCACCCTAGACTGTACCTCCGCTTTCAAGGAGGGCTAGGTTTGTCAAATCAGGGATAAATTTATAATTAACCATCCAATTATCTAGGTCCTGTTTGAAGTAAGACTCCTTGATTTGCAAAGGAAATGTATTCCAGAGGTGGGGAGACACTCAGTAATGAATCTGTCCCTCTGTCTTGTTTTATAGATCTACTAAACCTGGTTTAGATTCCCTTGTTCTGGAATGTATGTTACTTGACATTTGTTTACCGAGAAAGTCCATCTGGATGCAAGATCCATTTTTAGCGGAGGTCAGGGGAGAAAAGCTTCATAAGTAATACAAGACAAATTAGACAGGTGCCAAAGAAAATACAAAACAGTATCAAATCATACATAGCTAATAATATACAATTATAAGCAGAGAGCTGAAAATACTACAAGTAATATGGACAAGTTAAACAAGTATAAAAGAAAATACAAAACAATATCAAATTTTACATAGCTAATAATGATATAGTTACAAGCAGAGAGCTGAAAATACCTGGGTAGAAGAAAAGTTTTTCCCAGTTCATGAACTTAACATAACATATTAATTACTTAATTAGTGATTAAATTAGCTTAACATATGTTATATGAGATGGGACTGATGTGGATAGGGTAGAGTGGATGCAGGGTTAGCTAAAAAGAGTACTGGGGGAGTCGAATAAGCCTGGTTAAGTCAGTATGACGAAGTTAGAGGAAAGATGAGATAATAGGAGTAATAAGCAGAAGAAGGGGAAAAAAGTAATAGGATCATGGGTAAGAGGAGGGCAGATAGGTCGTGAGCATGGGCATAACCAAGTGGACAGTGTTTGTTGTAGACCTGTCAGTAAGTGGTAGAGTATTCCCAATTTTGGCTTTGTGACATAAGTAAAGTCAATCTCCTGCAGTATTATTGGCTTTAGATATTTGAAGCAATGACTTATCGGTGGAACAAATACATGATTACTGGAAAATAACAGCAGTATGTTTTGTAGGGCAGGGGTCTCTTCAGGCTGTTGTAGTACTCTATGGGTCATTATGAGTTGGGTATAGTGTAAGCGATTCAGTAGTTGGGGCCAGGGGAGTTGTTTTAGGGCTAGGCAGTGGTGAGATCTGTACATAGAGTTCTGTATGTGGGACTGTTTGATTTGTAAAAGTTCACGATATCCTGGTCTCTGACTGCTTGAAAAGTAAGGTGCATGTCTCCTCTGATGAGCCAGTATGACACAGAAAAGAAGGACAGTGCTTCTAGTCTCTCATAGTAACTTAGGAGTTTTAAGCCTCTGATCCTTTTTGTTTGGAAATTCTGGGGTCTTTCTAACTGTCTGATACGTCTGGTGAGGTACATCCCAAATAGGTTCTGTATTCTGTAATTAGTCAGATTAGTGCTGAATACAGGGGGACAATAAACTCTTTAGATCTGCATGATATTCACTTGTTGAGCAACTGTGCAAAGTAGAAGGCCCTTCAGCCAATCATTTTCCTAGGTCTCTAAGCACGTTTTCATTTGGAAGCAGGGGTTTGAAAAGCAGCGCAGAATGTAAAATGACTTCAAATAAAAAAGTGCGATTTCAAACTCAGAGAAAACACAGTACAGAAACCACTTAAAACTGTTTCAAATAGCTTGATGACTTTGCGTACTACAGAATAAATGTACAATCCTGTTTATGGATGCAAAATGGAGCTGAAATACTACTTTGTTTTTATCTTGTGTACAGGAGCGCAGCTTCAAGGAGTCTTACAATGAGAACAGCAACTGTGCTGCACTCCACTCAATACAAAATAAACAGGGAAAATGAAAGAACTAATAAAAATTACCCAAACCTTTAACCAATAGTGTTAATCTTCCCCAGAACAGCAACAATTACCCTTCTTCTACTAAAATAACCAAAACATGCACAGCTCGCCAAAACTGGCTCTTGGCTGTAAGACTGAAAACTGACTAAAAGACAGAAAATAAATGCAGCAAAACAGATGAATCCTTCTAACTATACAGAAACCAATTGAAAAGCAGTGTAAATTGTAAAACAACTTCAAATAATACATGTAACTTCATATTCAGAGAAAACCCAGTAAAAGTGTAGGAAAAAAAAACAGACACCACTCAAAACTATTTGAATAGCTGGGCAACTTTATGTGCATTAGAATTAATGTCGTTTCCTAAGCACTGGATGCAAAATGAAGTAAAAATATTACTGTGTTTGCTTTTTAGCTTGTGGACCATAAAGCAGCTTAAATAAATCTTAGAATAAAGACAGTAATAGTGCTCTGCCCCCATTAAACATAAAATAAACAGGGAAAATGAAAAAGAACCAAAGTGTTTATCATCCCAAGAACAGAAGCAATTACTCTCCTGCTATCAAAATAACCGTTACAAGCTTGAGATAAACTCATACACCTTGCCAAAACTGGTTGCTTGCTGTAAGTCTAAAAAGTGACTAAAACACAGCAAATAACTACAGCAACATTGATTAATCCACTTAATAGCATAGAAAACACTTGAAAGGCAGTATAAGCAACAGAATTACTTCAAATAATAGCTGTAATTTCAAATTCAGAGAAAACACAGTAAAATGCAGAGAAATGACAGAAACCACTCAAAATTGTTCACAAATAGCCAGAAATCTTTCAGTGTAGAATAAATGACTTTCCTGTTTACTGGATACAAAATGGAATCAAAACACCATTTTCTTTGATTTCCCTCTGGTGCCCAGGAGTATAGCTTACATGAGTCTTAGAATAAAGACAGCAATGGTACCCTGCTCCTCACAATATAAAATAAACAGGGAAAATGAAAGCACCAATGAAATACAGCTAAAGCTCTAACCAATAGTGTTTATTTTTCCCAATAAATGCAGCAGTTACCATCCTGCCATCAGAATAACCACTACAATTTCAACATGACACACATCTGGCCAAAATTGGCTGTTTGCTGTAATTTTGAAAAGTGACCAAAACACAGCAAATAAATGCAGCAACACTGATTAATTCATGTAACAGCGCAGAAACCATTTGAAAAGCAATGGAAACAGTAAAATGATTTCAAATAACAGCTGGAACTTCATATTCAGAGAAAACACAGTAAAAGTGTTGTAAATGACAGCAACTACTACAAGCTGTTTTAAATAGCAGGGTAAGGCAACTTTAAGTGCAGTCGAATAAGTGTACCTTCCTATTTATTGGATACAAAATGCAGTCGCAAATAGCACTTTCAGTTTTAGTTTGTGCACAGCAGTACGGCTTCTAGGAGTCTTAGAATAAAGACAGCAATGACTCACTGCTTCATTCAATATATAATAAACAGGAAGAATGAAAGAACCAAAGAAAAACAGCTAAATCTCTAACTAATAGTGTTTACTTTCCTTAGGTCTGAAGCAGTGTCCCTCCTACCACCAGAGTGACCACTACAAGGTTTAAATGATTCACCCACCTGCCCAAATCTGGCTATTTTCTGCAACTTTGAAAAGTTTGTAAAAATGCAGTAAAACACAGCCGACTAACAGAACTTTTTATAATCTTGACATTCAAATAAAACTTTGGACTCTCCAATGAGAACAAAAGAATCACTAAGGAGTCAATGAGTGAAAGCCATGTAATTCAGTCCTAGTATAATAAATGACCTCTTACTTCCTAGATTCCTTTCTTCTTTCATTACTGACAAATGGTTGTCTTGCACACTAGGATTATCAAGAGCTGTTAGTGCATTTCTCTGGGAAAATAATTCCCAGAGATACTGTAAGCCTCTCCTGATTCATCAACTGCAAATGGATACCTGAACATTGGATTTCTTGGCAGGAAAGTAAAGTTCAATAGCCAAGGCTGCTGAATGATTTTCTTAGTCATCTTTAAGTATAAATAGCACAAGGACACCAAAACTTTCAGTAGGTGATAGGTTACCTATGAAGGCCCTTGAGGCTTTAAAATTGTCAGACTTCAGTTGCAACAGCTGTTTTTACTGTAATCCTCCATGAGATGCAGGCACAGCTTGGTGCTGGTCAGTATTCTGTATTACACTTCGAGTACCTCAAAATATTATTTATGGAATTAAGTATGGCCTTCATCTCATTAACTATCAAGGACATTTACAACTAATAACTCTGTATGTGTTCACCAGAAAGATGCTATGCTGCATTCACAGAACTTCTTTTTTCCAGCTGCAGATAGGATTCAAAATTAGTTAATAAAGGAAGGAAATGTATTCCAATTAGTAGGGGTGCATTCCAGGTACACAGTAATTACTAATGGACTGACACTGAATCTCAACTGGTCAGGATATGTGGTCAATAATCAAAATGGGCTGTGCTCAAGTTTATGACATCCTTCAGGTCAGTGTTTTAGGATAACATCCAACAACTCTCTGGCAATGTCCCTGTTCCAAACCTGATTAACCACTATCATTTACCCTTCTCTTACCTCACTATCCTTAACCGCTTTTTAACAAGGCGCCTCGCCTTTGTAACTGACCTATGTTTTTTTTTATTTGCTGCTGCTGGTTTTTTTCCCAAGATGTGATGTATCTTTATATTGTATTTAGAACTCAACTATCTTCCTTTTTTGCATTAACAATGTTCATATGTCTGTTATGTACTTGGAGCTTTTCTCCCCGGGCCTCCGCTGAAAATGGACATGTATCCAGTCGGACTCTCCCGGTTAACAAATGTAAAATAAATAAATAAATAAATGAAGGCACTGCTCATTAGAATGCTGAGTGAAGTAGGGATAAATGCCAGTTGAATAAATCTTTTTGAGAGAAAAAAATACTTAAGCTAACAAAGTTAGCGAGCCTCCTAACTAAAGTTGCAGAGAGGTTGAGACTTGTCTCATTAGCTGAAGCAGGCAGATAGCAGAAGGTGTTATAAAGTAACAGTATCAAAGAAGAGGTGGTATATAGACCACCCAAATAAATATGTTCCTGTGGCCTCCAGGAAAGGTTGCACAACTGGCACTTTGGATCCATGATTACCAAACAAGCTTCCTCACCTGTTAGAGCAAATGTTAATCCCTTATATAACAAAACCCTGCAAATGTCAACATTTCTATTTAAAACAGTTTCTGTTTTAGTTGTAGAAGAGTCACTAGTTAAATCACTAAATAAAGGAACTGCTTCTTCCTTTATCCACAAATGAATTGATAACATTTCCTTAACCTCTGGTATTATCCCAAACACCAGCACAAAGGCAACATTCTTTCTTTCTACTTAACACCATCACTCTTTCTTGGACAAGGGACTCCTATTATCCATACTCCAGCTACTAGTCAAAATATTGGAAAAGGTAGCTTCTGTCTATATGGGGACAGACAATAAGTATGGATGGCTCGGTCATGTCCACTATTGATTTAGAACAAGCTTTAGTATTCTTTCTGCCTTAAATCAGGTAACATAATAAATTATTTCAAAAATGGAAATTGCTCTCTAACAGTGGATCTAGTCCTTTCTTTAAAATGAATTTAAAAGAAAAGCAATGTTTGACAATGCAGATGATATAATAGTCCTAATTAAGATCACTGTATCTGAATTTAACAGTGTTTCTCTAGCTCCTGGTTTACGTACACGTACATTTGCCAGCGCTATAAATTCTACATCGAAGCTAGGTGATCTCACATCAAGAATTCCTAAAAGGTTCTGTCCTGTGTCCTTGTTCTGTATGTTGTATTTACTAATCATTTTTCACTTGAATTACAAAGTAATTATGTACAAACTATAAAGAAACAGATTATTTAATTATCCTTAAATCTAGCAGCTCAATTATTTTAGTACAGAATGCACTGAAGTCTGATTTTAGCAAACTATGGCATTAATCTGAATGCAGTGAAACAACTGTTAACTCAAATAAGTTGAAATCAATGGTACTTGGCATGAACTTAAACATACCACACTTGTATTCATAAAAGATTCACTCAGTGAAAATACACGAGTTGTTGTTGTGTCTTTCGGCTTTTCCCGGTTAGGGGTCGCCACAGCGGAACTCCGGTCTGCTAATGATTGGCAGTTGATTTTTACGTGCTGAGTTGCCAGCCCTAACGCACAACCTTCAATGAAGGTATGCCCATTCATGCATGTCTCCATGCAGAAGACACTCTAGCTGAGAGTCGAACCGGTCAGCGTCTTACTGTGAGGTGACAATGTTACCGCAGCACCACCACCGCGGATCTTAATATCTAAGTGTTTGGATAGACTAGTCTTTTCATTTTAATTACCACACTGCAGGGCCCATACCCAAACTTCTTTCTGTACTTGAAACTTGTCAACACTGTAATATGGCACCTAACACCTACAGTTCACAAATTAATAGGTAGGAATAATTCTCACCTCTAGGTACAAATATGCATTTCTTCTAACTGTATTTTGTGCTCCTCTTTTGGTGCAATATTTTTTCTTACTTTCTAGGTCCCTCTTACAACACAAAGTTGTTTCAAACGACAAGGAACATGACTTGCTCATCAAGTTCATTGTTAGAACATACATAATACTACAGCCTTTCCCTTCTGCTGATAGCTGAATTGGGTACTTATTTGTTCTACAAGCTTTAACCTACTAAATCCAAATTACTGTCTCCTCCCAAGCATCTAATCTAAGCTGTAAGGCATTACACTATTCTCTTAGGGCTTAAAATTAATGTTCATTTACATTAAGAACAACAGCAAAACTGACTACAAGAATGAAGGGCAGTTTAATAGTTCCAGCACTGCTAACTCTAAATTTCCATACATTTTTACAATGGAAATAAGCATAATGCTTAAAATTACACAGTGCCCTAGAACCTACTCTATGCTTTGAAACATACATTTGCAAAGTAGGATGTACAGCCCACATAATCTTGTAAGTGGTTATTAATTAATTCTACCATATACTAACAAAGTTTATTTGATATACTTTTGGTGAGATTTCTGATTAAAACCTTTCTGTTGAAAACTCAGTTGGCTTTCCTCATCCCAGCTTTCTGGACTTGTACGTAATATAACAAACTCTGAGATCACTTCACATTATGGAAGGTCAAAAGACCTTCCAAGTGTCATTGTCTACTGCCTCTTTTCAGCCAAAAGCATTAAAAGCTATAAGCACTTACATGAGTGCATGGATTGTGCTATCCCAAACAGAACCAAGACGCTATCCTCCAAAAAAGGAAGCCAATCTGGTGGTCCCCTGCCATAAACAAACTGTACAACAGAAGGAAGAAACTGTTTCAAAAGAGAGTAAAATCCCATGAGTGGAGGAGCTCCCTGGTCAGCCTCAGTAATAAGCTGAGATCCCTTATAAGATCCTCCAAAGCTAGCTACGAAAACAAAAACCCCACTAAATCCAAGGACAACCGCAAAGCATTCTATAGCTATGTCAAGAATCTAGATGGCAACACCCAGATCTGCTCTGAGTTACAGCACAAAGGCACAAAAATTACAGAACCAACTGATATTGCCAACATCCTGGCAGATCGGCTCAGTGCTAACTTTACCCCCCCCTCTCACCCCCCTAAAGGGCCCATATTTATACAGGAAGAATGCAGAGTCCCTGTAATCACAACTATGCAGGTAAAAGCTGCACTCTCTAAAGCCAAAAACACAGCATCCATGGGACCGGACAACATCCCAGGCTATGTTTTACATGAACTTCAGAATGAACTGGCTCCCCACTTAAGCACCATGTTCAACAACAGCCTCTCATCAGGCTTTGTGCCCACTAAATGGCGCACAGCAACAGTTATCCCACTCCACAAAGGGGGAGCCACCACTGATCCTGGGAACTATCGACCTATTAGCCTGACAAGCCTGGTCTGCAAGACCATGGAACGTATCATCATGGAACTCATAAACAAAGATATTGGTAACCTCTAAACTCTGGATCCCGCCCAGTTCGGGTTTGTGAAAGGCAGATCATGCCTCCTGAACCTGATCGACTTCTTTGAGGCAGTCACCAAAGCCGTGGATGAGGGAAAGGTGGTTCACACAGTCTATCTTGACCTTGCCAAGGCTTTCGACACCATTCCCCATTCTGGAATTATAGCTAAACTCACTAAACTAGGTATAAATCCCTACGTCACAAGATAGGTTGCCAACTGGCTCACCAACAGAACCCACACTGTAAAAGCTGCAGACTCCAAATCTGATCTCAAGGCAGTGACAAGTGGAGTGCCACAGGGTTCTGTCATGGGACCTCTCTTTTTTGGTATCTACTTCTCTGAAGTACAGGCTAGCACAGAAGGCCTCTGGCTGACGAAGTTCGCAGATGACTGCAAACTAGGAGCCATAGTCAAGTCCCCAAATGATGTGGACATCCTACAGAAGGGCCTCACTGAGACAGATGCCTGGTGACAAAGCCATGGCCTCAAGCTCAATGCCAAAAAGTGCAGTGTCATCCCCTTTGGTAAAAACTCTGTACCCATGAACTACCATATAAGGCAGCAATCTACTTAACACCGAATGTGTGATAAGAGACCTTGGGATCCAGGTGGACAGTAATCTCTCCTTTGATAGCCATATTGCCACAGTAGTCAGGAAGTCCTTCTACGTGGCACACCTCATCATAAAAGGGTTCTCATCCAGGAAAAAAAAGGTCATTGTTCCCCTCTACTTGTCACTCATTGGAATGTACCTCACAAGACATCTGCAGCAGCTGGAAAGGCCACAGATGTACCTCACAAAGAGGATTACTGGCCTCAAACAAATGCCCTACACTGACCGCCTCAAAAAACTCCAGCTTTACTCCGCAGCATATCGCCTACTCCGAGGTGATCTCTGCCTAATATATAAAGCTATGTCAAACCCAGAGCTGTTGGACATGCTACACCTAAAGAAATTCAAATCCCTCCAAGCTACATGCTCTAGGGACCTAAACCCTGTCACCACAATAAACAGGACACGCTGGAGGGATAGATTTCCTATACTCTGGAACAAGCTACCCATCTATGTCAAGCAAAGTTCTTCATTAGCACTCCAAGAAAAATCTTGATGAGTGGATGGGAAATAGGAAATACATCCCGGGTATCACTTCTGTGTCTCTGCTGGACAGTGGCACAGGAAAATAACTTTCTTGGGTGGAGTAAGCTATGGTACCTTGCTGGCTAGGCTTACATAGGACCTTGGGCCGATAGCCTAGTACCTAACTATGAACCTATGAACCTAATTGCCTGCCAATTATGTCTGGCTCAATTTTTGTACATTTTTACAATCTAGGTATATTAGATGGTCATAAAATATTGAATATCAAGTAGTTAAACAGTATAATTTCCCATGCCAGTGCTTTTATAGACTGTACACAGTTAATTCTATAATTATCAAATATCAGTTCAACAAATTTTATGAGGAACAGAGCAAAAAAAAAATGATAAAAAATTTTTTTATTCTGTGAAAATCTGCACATTTGACAGGTATGCTTCAGGCTGCACACTTGGATTATCTCCCAGTCCTAAAACTTAAGTAGAAAATATTAATTTCCCTATTTTTATGCATATTTGACAATCCTTTTCAGTTTCTTATAAAGTTATTCAGTATATTAACAAATCTGGTTATAGTTAAAACTATTCTGTGAATCAGAAGGAAGCAGAATATTTGAACAGTGGTCTTTTTAAAACCATGAGCAATGAGACAACCCAACACTGCAATCATATTTCATTGTGCTTTGGCACAGACATCAGTGCAATGTCTTTATATTTCTTCTGAATCTACCTGTGATGTATAATCCTTCCCAATCAAGACCTCTGCAAGGTGGAACCTCAAGTAACACAATTAAAGTTCTAATTGTTGATAACAAACTAAATAATTCGGTAATTATCTAAATTAAGAAGTTGCACTTCTTATTATCTCTACATCTACACAGACTAAGTAATCCAATGTCTTTCCTAATGTCTGGAGATCATTTACTACAGGGACATGTTTCATATTAGTAGCTTCTTTACATATTATATTTTTTTGTACAGGACAATATGAAACAAACAGAGAAAAACATTTTCCAATGGGTGCCCTTTGGCATTCCTTTGTTGAACAGTTACTACTCAACCAAACGAATACTCATGTAAAAAGTTAAGGGCTGACAATGAATAATCTGATTTCTGCATTAAGCTATGATGGTCCTACTGAGTCATTGTCTAAGTGTATAATATCCACAAACAATTTGTACAGAAGGGCCACTGACTTAAGTCAAGTCAGTTAGACTAAGAGAACCTATAGATGAAGCATGCTGGGACCTGCCTACTGATGCTAATACAGTTAGACTTTCTTTGTGCATCACCAAGATTCAAATTTGTATCTTCTTGTCAAGACAGAAGAAACAACCAATCTGTAATACAAGTAAATGTTCTATTGCCTGCCTTGTGGGCACCACGTTGGGTATCCCTAGAATTCTGGTGCTACGTACCCTCACCAAACCAGGAAATGTAAGAGGCAGGGCCTTTAAGTAACTTTACAGTGAACTCATACGACAATGATGTGGGCATAGCAGACGTCCTCGTGGGTTTCACACATAGCAACTTATAATAAGCAAGAAAATGCATAAACAAACTTAATATGCACTGCTGGTAGTTTTATATATGTGTATATGAATCTACATTAAATTGTCTAAAAACCATTTCCACGAAATTCAAAACCTTGATACCACTTTGCCAAAATGGCATATTATCGAACACCCAGAACATCACAATTTCTCTCTGGGAAATGAACCACTGGGCCACCATGTTGAATGTTGTCCTTTTCTCCACTATAGTGTGATCTCAGAGTTGGTGTATTTAGTTAGGGGGTGGGTTTGATTTGATTTGGTTTGTTTTTCTGTGTTGGTGGACAAGTGATTACTTTCCTACAGTGAAGTTGCCATGTTCCGGGTGTTCAATAACATGCTGTTTCAGCAAAGTGGTCTTGACATTTTGAATTTCTCATAAGGGTTTTTTCAACAATATAAAGTAGTTTTATATATACATATATATATATATATATATATATATATATATATATATATATATATATATATATATATATACACACACACACACACACACACACACACACACACACACACACACACATATATACACATATATATACACACACACACACACACACACACACACACACACACACACACACACACACACACACACACACACACACACACACACACACACACACACACACCTATATACACATACATACAGCAGTGACTCCTATATTACTTTACAGCTTGGTGTATAAATCTGTAAAACACCTATCAAGCTCTCTGCAGATGTACATGGGTACTGACCATGTCAGTCACATTGACAGCATTCCCCCCTTCTCTTACCATTAGCTTTATAACCATTAAGGGTTTTGTTGCCTTTTACTTTCTGAGACAATTCTGTCTGCATAACAGGCAAGTTACTTTGTAAACAGTTACTTTGTAAACAAAGTTTATATCTCAGACTGGTAAAGATACTGATAAAGTTCATGTCTCACTTCCTTTTCTCTTCACTTTTTCATTCATCCAGTGAGAGTACTGCAGTTTTACTGGACTAGTAAATTTAACTGAAGTATGTCTGTTATCATGGCCACTAATAAGGTTTATCATTTTGTTAATGTTTTACCATCAGCTATTTGTATTGCATGACTCACAGCAATTTATAGCACCTTTGGAGATTATACTCCATGCAGCATAGACGGTGGAATCCGTTATCTAGTTTTGTTGTTGAATTAAAAACCATTTAGTATGCAGTATACTTAAAATGGGTTTGTTTAACAGACAACAGCTGATATTGATTAATGCTACACAAGCATTGTGCTGCTCTTATTCTCTGCTGCTAAAACTAAGTATTCATTCCACCTTCACTGGCCTGCTACGTGAGTCTGTGCCAGTCGCTTACCTAGACACTGCTCTGAAAGACAAACTTTGTCTAGCGGGCCTAGCTGGTTAACAAATGGGTGAACTAAATACAAATTACTAGTTAAATGTATACGATAGTACCAAAAAGTAGACATCATTTTATGTTGCTGTTATAAGTAAAGATGCCCAAAGGCTTGAAGTGGATGAAATATACTAGTTTTATATTTTTAACAGTTTTTGGTATGCAAATTGAAATGGTACAATTATTTTAATATATGAATTGTTACTTTTGTTTTTTTACAAACAAGTTTAACATTGCCTGCAAGAGGAAACAGAATAAATGTTCATTTTTTATAATTCTCACATCCACTTCTAAGTGGATCATGAAATATAATAAATTAAACTATTTGATTGGATGGAAACAGGGTTAACCATGAGAATAATGTTCAGCAGCTGATTTCTGTGGATGTTAATGGTTGTGCTACATTCAGATTTCATAAGCAGCATTTTGCAGATTTTTTTCTATCACACTTTGATGAAAGCTAATATACCTAGATTGTGCACTTTCAATAGGAAGTCCAAATGTGCAAAGGTTTGTTACTTTTTCATGAAAAACCTACAGAGTTTTGAAAACTACATGGAAGAAGAATGCATGTTTCTTTATAAAGTGAATGACTGCTTTGGATCTTATTATAACTATTATTATAAATTATTATAACTATTGGTCTGGTGTGACAGCAACAATCTGGCACTGAATGTCAGCAAGACAAAGGAGCTGATTGTTGATTTTAGAAGATATCAAGTATCACACAAACCTCTAGTGATGAAAGGGATAACAGTGGAAAGGGTCAAGAGTACAAAGTTCTTGGGTGTTCATATCATGGAGCACTTATCCTGGTCAGTCATTTATCCAGCACAGTCAAAAAAAGTTCAGCAATGATTGGGGTGGAGCCTGAATGGCTACCTGAAAGCAGCAGTATTTTAGAGCTCCACATAACTAGTTAAATAATACAGGGGAAAAATCTTTTTTTTCCTTCAAAGTATAAAATCTTATAGATAAAGGACTAATTTACATAATTACAAACTTTGGTGAAGTTTTACAAATAATTTCCTGTCAAATAGCTTGGAGATATATTCACTTGTTAAAATGAGCAACTCAAGGAATTCTCACTAGGATGCTGCCTTAAAGAAGGAACTACAACAGATGACATCTACCCTGCAGGAGTTGTCTTTGAAGATGGATGATTTTAAAGAGAACCTAAAAAATCTTAAAACAAGCAGTCAAAAACAGGCTGACACCCTCAAGGAAATGTTACAACACCAGACAAGGATAACAGGAATAGAGGTTTCTCTAAATGACTTAGAAAGCAGATTTAAGGAAGAGGAAACACAGAAAGAACTGCTTCTTAAACAAAACACTTGATTGGTTAGTAAAGTAGATGACTTGGAAAATAGGGAGAGGAGAAATAACATCAGGATTTTCGGATTACCTGAAAACACAGAAGGTGGGGATATTATTTTCTTTTTATCAAGCTGGATTCCTGACTTTTTAAATTTAAAAGAAGGACTTTCCTTTGGCATTGAAAGGGCACACAGAGCTCTTGGGAAACCTGCCACTTACTCAAATTCTCCTCCTAGGTCAATAATTATCAAATTTCTTTAATACTTGGACAAGGAACTGATTTTAAGATCTGCTTGGAGGAAGGCACTTCTAAAATACAAACAGAGCCTGAAAAGATTTGATAACGACTATTCATCTAGAATAATGAAACAAAAGAAAAAAGTGTGGCCAATGATAAAGTTTCTGATACAAAATAACATCAAAGCACAACTTGCATATCCAGCTAAGATAAGAATACTGTATGCCAACGAGATGAGAAATTTTATTGACTTAGAGGAAGCCTCTTCATTTATTGAAACTAATAATGTGATTACTTTGGATGCTGCAGTGGTACACGGTAGCGTTGTTACCTCACAGCAAGAGGTTCTCCCGTTCAATTCTTGGCTGGGCTTGGGAGTGCCTTCTGTGTGGAGTCTGCATGTCCTCCCCGTGGTTGGGTAGCGTTTGAAAGACATGCGTGCGTAAATGGGCGTGCCTTCGTTGAAGGTTGGGCATCGAGCTGGCACCTCGGCATTTCGTAAAAATCTACTGCCAATCATTAGCGGACCGGAGTTCCGCTGTGGCGACCCCTTACCGGGAAAAGCCAAAAGACAAACAACAACAATAATGAGATTACTTTACCAGAAGAGATGGATTGGATGTAACCTTCTCTCAAGAGAGCAAAAGAAACAAATGTCTGCACAGATGTCAAAAAGAAGCAAAAGACTGATACTGTTACAGCTAAATCTCTCAAAGCATCTACTATGATATGAATTGTTATAACATTAAAGGACCAATTTTACTGCTTGGAATTTTAAAACAAAGGTAACTAACTACTGGAATCTTTATCTATATTTTTTGAAAATAGATGACACGAGAGTTCACATTACCTCAGGTATGTAACACAGGGCACGTTTCTTTCACAGAAGGAGGGTTCTACAGCACATAAAATATTTATGCTGTAAATCAGCATACATAGTATATGTGTATTTTCTCTTAATTTTCTCTTTTCTTTCGCTCTCTTCTCTCTTTTCTCATTATTTATTTTAACTGCATCTTGTCTCCCTTTCCAAATTCTCTCCTATCTACTATACTAATATAGTCTGTATATATATTTAATAACTCATTATCTATACATAGATAAATAATAGTCTAAAATAATCTAGTTTTAAGGTTGACTAATTGGAACAGTGAACTTAATAGTTGTTATTACAGCATTTATTAGATTAATGATAGTCACTGTTATGCTTATTGGGATTGGAGACATGTTTGTGATTAACTCTGAAATGTTCCATTCATGTACATATGTCCTTTGTATTATTTCCTTTTAGTATTAACAAATATATAAAGTGGAGTCTGCATGTCCTCCCTGTGGCCGCGTGGGTTTCCTCCGGTTTCCTCCCACATCCCAAAGACATGCTGTAGGTGGATTGAACACACTAAACTGGCCCTAGGAGTGAGTGCATGTGTGTGTGCCTTCTGTAGAAGGTTGGGCGCCGGGCTGGCAACTCGACACTGTAAAACTCCACTGCCAATCATGAGCGGATGGTGATCCACTGTGGCGACCCCTAACCGGGAAAAGCCGAAAGAAGAAGAAGAAGATTAACAAATCTATAAAAAAAAAAAAAAAAAAAAGGAGGGAAAAATGCACTGTTGGTTAAGAGAAATTAAGCTTTCTTCACATTCTATTTGCGTTGCCATATCAACAGTAAACAATTGCTGCAGTTTCTAAGGACACTGTGAACCTGTAAAGTGCATTTAGCCTCACAGATAACAAATAATAAGAAAAAGTAATGTTGTTTAGTTATTAAAATGAAAAACAACCTAAGCAAGGTAAAATAAATACATAATAGGATTATTTATAAATATTTTATGATTTACCCTCATAGGATTGCATATTCCTGGAAACACAACTGAAATGTTCCCAAACTACATATGCACTTAAATGTTAAATGCTTGATTAAAAAAGTATTACTCAGTTTCACAAGCTGTCTGTACTGTAAAAGTTACATTTTATAGGTTACTTGAAATTGTCAGTCTCTAGTGCACATGAAAAGTTACATATTACTTTTTGCAATGTTATCTTTGCAGTTACCTCACACTCTGTACAAACTCACTTGGTAACTGAGAGCTATTCATTTACAATATCAGTTTAAATATTGAATGTGCTCTTGAAATGCTACTGACATTTTGACAAAATATAATCTGAACTGTAAAACGAATGACTTGAAAGAAGTGAAGTAATGCTTAGATTTTTGAGACAGATGTTAAGTTGTCCATCTCGCCTTCGTTCTTGCTGTTTGGGTTTGGAGCTGATCCTCGGCTCCGACTCTGCCATCTTCTATAGCTCGAGAGCTGTTTACTGGCTCGAGGCTACCCCTTATCCCACAATGCCCTGCGTCAGCTACCCAGATCTCGTTTGCCACTTCAGCTGCAAGGTTGCTTCGTTACTGGCTCAGGCTTATTACAGTTTTTTCTATTATTATAATTGTTGTTTACTCTTAAAAATGTATCAAGTTTTTGTAAAACTAGATATAGTACTTTATCCCTTATCACTTTCTTGTGTGTTGTAGCTTTGTTGGCCGTCGCTCCATAACTCGCAGGCCTTTCTTTCCCCTGAACTCGTTTAAATTAGAGAGTCCCCCCACCCCCCTTAGGACAGCCATTTAAATTAGAGGCTCTCCTTTCTGTTCCTTAACTGTTAAAAAAAAAAAAGAAAAAAAAGACTGTTTCTTAGTTTAGTAGTATAACATTTTTCTTATTGTTATTGTGGTTCTTTAGTTTGTTGTTGTTAGAAAAATGTCTAAACATACCAAGGTATCTGGCTTCAAAAAGTGTGACTCATGCTGTCAGAAAATGTCTCTGACAGATGGGCACACTAGTTGTGTATATTGTTTGGGTGCTGTTCACCTGCAGGACTCCTGTTCTATATGTCACGCTTTTAGTCCAAGGGTCCTGCAGGAGTGCAAAAACAAATTAATCCTTCGGGGATTATTGAAGCCTCAGGATTCTCCGGCTAAAAGTGCTCAGCCAGTGAAATCCCCTAAGTCTGTCAAGCCATCGGCTCCACCTTCAGAACAGACTCCTTTACTTGACCAAGTATGTCAGTGCCGGCTAGCACTGACAAGGCAACTCCTCCGTCGGCTCCATCAGATATTTCGGAGCCATAACAGACTGAGGTCTCCATTCTTGAAGCCCATCCACTCGGCACCTCAGTCACCCTTGTTACAGAGTGAATGTAGTCATCATTCTTCCCACTCCTCTCGATCCTCTAGATTATTGGATCATGATGTGGAGAGAGTAGTAAGTAGGTTGCTTAAGTCACAGGCACTGGCAAAATTACTGTCCAGCCCATCTCAACAGGTATTGGCTCCAACAGCCTCTATTTCCATTCCTCCTCCTCCGACTACATTTAGCTCGGAGCCAGAGACCATGGATCTGCAGGTAGTAGAACCGTCGGCGTCAATCATCATCTCTCCTTTGGTTCTGACATTGGCTCCAATTACCTCGATTGTACCTTCTATCAAGGGATCTGGGCGCCGGGGCTCTCTCGTCGGCTCTGAGGGGGGGAGTGGCATAGGACCTTTGTCCAACCTCATTCTCCCCCTCGGAGCTTCGGCGCAGGTGTGGTCGGCTCCCACATCGGCCTTGGAGCCGTCATCCTCGACGCGGAAAAGGACTCCTGTTTCTTCGGAGCTGGAGCTTTCTCTGCCTAGAGGTCAGGATGCCTTCAAGGTTATGCAGAGTGTGCTGTCCCCCTGAAACAGTTCTACTGCCAGCTCCATCAGCTCCTCCCCCCATGGTGTCTGTGCCAACCTCTACTCCTCCTCCAGACCCCAAGCTTAGGGAACCTATGCCCCAGGACACCCCACTGGGTGATCTCTCTTCTTCCGAAGCCTCCCCTGATCATTCAGAAGAGCCTCCCTTGAAGAAGTGCAAGAGGAAGCACATAGACTCCCCTGAGTCAGTCACGTCATATACAGACATGGATGAATCGGAAGGGTCCCCAAGATTCCCCTCTGAAAAGGTTTCCTTTTTGGACATCCTTGAAATGCTTAGACAGAGGAGGGACTGGACTTCCCTAGCCCCTACCGAGGATGAGTCTGTATACCTGGATGCATTCGATTCCTGACCTTCCACCTCCTGGGTAACTCCTCCTTTCGATCCACTCATGTCTGTAGTGGCTCAGAAGGCTTGGTCAGCTCCAGATTCTGTGGAACCTTCTCCGAGGAGACCAAACAAATTTATTACAGCCCCCCAGGACAAACAATTCCTCTGCAAAGGTGTGCCCATTGATGCCATGGTGGTAGCAGCAGCCACCAAGATTTAGCAGAAACCTCTTCATCTGTTCATCCTCCAAACAAAGAGTCTCGGATGATGGACAGATATGGAAAGGGAATGTTTGCTTCAGCAACCTTTTCAATGAGGTCCCTGAACTATCTATGCCATTTTGCATGTCTTCAAAGGGATCTCCTGAAAGAGCTTGGAGATACCCTTCAAAATCTACAGCTGAGGGAGTACCAGCCAAATTAGCTTCTCGGCTTGCGACTCTTAATTCCATAGTAAACTCCTCCATGAGGCTGATTTCCTATGCAGCCGATGGAGCAAGCAAAGCCACAGGGACAGGTGTGGCTCTCAGGAGGCGTGCTTGGATGCAGCTGTGTCAGTTTGCGGAACCCTTTCGAGCGTCCTTCACCAATACTCCCTTTGATGGCTCCTTTCTCTTTGGGCCTCAGGTGAAAGACATGTTGACCAGGTGTGAGCAGGAAGGCAAGACTCATTCTGCCATGGGAGTTCATTTTTCCACCCCTTCCAGACCATATCCCAAGGGTCAGAAGAGCGGAAAGATGTGGTTCCGAAAATTCCAGGGACCCTTGCCTGACACACATGGTGATTTTTCCCCCAGGGGCAGAGGGGGAAACAACAATAACAGACGCCACCCTCGTAGCAGAGGGGGACCGCAAAACCAGGGTGACAGAGAAACAATCTGTGCTGAGCCCTTCCAGCATCCCTGAAGGGTTGCCCGACTGCTCACCTCTGGAGGCAGTCGGGGGAAGACTTTCACTGTACCCAAAAGCCTGGCAAAATATAACAAGAGACAGATGGGTACTATCCATTATATCTGGAGGTTACAAAATTCCCTTCCATCAATCCCCCACAGAATCAAAAAGTCCATCCCAGATGACCCACCCAATCTACAGGATCAAGCAGTCACAGAAGTTTCAAGACTGCTAGAAAAAAAGAGCAATTCAAGAAGTCCCTGCAGACCAACTAGAATCCGGAACTTACTTAAGATTCTTTTTAGTACCAAAAAAGACAGGGGACTGGAGACCAATACTGGATCTGTACAAATTGTACAAAAAGAAAAGTTCCAGATGGTGACACTGCAGTCCATTTTCCCTTTTCTGGGACAGGACAATTGGATGTGCTTGATAGATCTTCAGCACGCGTACTACCATATCAAGATGGACAGTCGCTCCAGGAGATTTCTTCGCTTCCGGATAGGGGCCAGTCATTACCAGTTCAGAGCTCTGCCCTTTGGTCTCACCTCAGCCCCCAGGATGTTTACCAAGTGTATGGCAGTAGTCATGGCTCACCTGAGGTGTCAAGGATTCCAGGTGTTTCCCTATCTAGACGACTGGCTCCTGACTGCTACCACCAGGCATCAACTCTTAGAGGCATGGGATTATACAATCACATCATGCACTCAACTAGGCGTTACAGTAAATTTTGAAAAATCTGCCTTGTTGCCCTATCAGTCTATCACATACATAGGAGCAGAATTAAACACAAAAGAAATACTTGCAAGATTACCACAGGAAAGAGTTTCCACTATTTGTCAACAAGTGTTAATTCCAATGCAGAGCAAAAGGATTCAAGTCAGATATGTCCTCCAGGCTCTAGGCTCCATGGCAGATGCCATTCTTCTTGTCCCATTAGCGCATTTCCACATGAGAATTCTTCAGTGGCTTCTTTTCACGCAGTGGTCTTTCCAGGAGCTACCCATGTCTCACATGATCCTGATCACAGAAACATGCAAAAGGCACCTTTCTTGGTGGATGGTCTTCCCACTGGTAGTTCAGGGCTGACCTTTCATACAACCCCCTCCAGTAGCCACAGTGACCACGGACACCTCCCTGATAGGGTGGGGGGCATTATCTAGGCAGGACAGTCCAAGGCACTTGGCAACCTCACGAGTACCATCTGTATATCAATATCCTAGAAATGAGAGTGGTGCTCTTAGCATTGCAAGCCCTTCAAGACTCTCTTCCTTCTGGGACCATTGCAATCCAAACGGACAACATGTCAGTGGTGTGGTACATCAATAAACAGGGCGGGACCAGGTCTTACCCTTTGTGTCGAGAAGCACTCGGACTGTGGCAATGGGCGATTTCCTCCCAACGTTTTCTGATAGCAACACACATCCCTGGGAAATCCAATGTCATAGCGGACAGGCTCAGCAGAGCTATACTCATGCCTCACAAGTGGTCTCTGAATCAGGAAGTTGCAGATCTTATCTTCCGCAAATGGGGACAGCCTTGCTGTGATCTATTTGCCTTTCCTCTTAACAACAAATGCAGCAGCTACTTCTCCCTACTTCCTCTTCCAGGTCATATACCCAGAGATGCTCTAGTCCACGACTGGCCTCAGGGACTCCTTTATGTTTTTCCCCTAATACCAAGACTCGTACAGAAAGCAAAATTGTTGGGTTGCAAAATGATCCTCATTGCCCCATATTGGCCTCAACAGATATGGTTCCCGTTCCTGCACCTCCACTTTCTGGATCAACCGTGGATTCTGGACCTGGTTCCAGATCTTCTGATTCATCAATCAGGCGGGTTGCACCAATCCCTTCAAACACTCCAGCTCACAGCATGGTTACTCCACTTCCAACCTTAGCCAGGCTTTCCAGTATCTCCCCAGCAGTCCGTGATATTATTGTTTCCTCACATAAGTCTACTACGAGGAAAACATATGCTAGTAAATGGAAATGGTTTTCTTACTAGGCACAATCTAGAAATTTGGATCCTTTCTCAGCCCCAGTCCATGAAATTCTTGAATTTCTAGTGCAACTCGTTCAATCTGGTGCGGCTTCCGTTACCATTAGAGTACAGCTAGCTGCCATTTCTAATTTTCATATCGGTATGTTTAATTCTAGCATAATGTCTCATAAGCTCAGCAAGGCCTTTATGAGAGAAACATCTCTTCTTAGACCCCCCAGTTAGAGATTCTCCTCCTCCTCGGGATCTCAATTTAGTTTTAGCTTCCTTAATTTTGCCTCCCTTTGAACCGGCAGCATCATGTTCCTTAAAATTTCTTTCTTGGAAGACACTTTTTCTGGTTGCTATCACTTCAGCTAGACATGTCTCAGAACTTCAAGCACTATGTGTTCGTCCTCCTTACCTGGTGTTTCACAAGGACAGAGTTTCTCTGAGGACTAATCCATCCTTTATTCCTAAAGTCTGCTCAGAGTACAATTGAAATCAATCCATAGATCTCCCAGTTTTTTTCCCAATCACAGCAACAAGGCAGAATACAAGGTCCACCAATTGGATGTGCACAGACAATTGCATTTTTATCTCCATAGAACTAAGCAACTAAGAAAGTCAGACCAGTTATTTCTTTCTTATGCTTTCAAAAAACAAGGCCTTCCAGTTTCTAAGGTGACCTTATCCAGATGGTTATCTGATACTATTGCCTTTATTTATCAGTTACGAAATAAAGAGCTACCAGCTAAACCAAAAGGTCATTCTACTAGAGCTTTAGCCACCTCTGTAGCCTTTCAGTCTAGGTTGCCCATAGACTCAATCTGCACAGCTGCCACTTGGGCAAACCATCATACTTTTATCTCTCATTACAAGGTGGATATGGTCTCCCGGAGCAGAGCTTCCTTTGGTTCTACTGTTCTGAAGATTCTGTTCCAATGAGTCACCCAGGATTTTAGGTGCTAGGGACACTGTCCCAAACAGCAAGAACGAAGGTGAGATGGACAACTTAACATAAAGAAGTTATGTACCTACCGTAACATTCCATGTTAGTTGTCTTCATCTCGCCTTCCTTCTTGCGTCCGTCCCTCCTTCCCCCTTCCTAGAGGATTGAGAGGAGTTCCTTTTGTTTTCACTGTCTGAGTATCTTTTATTACTTCACATGCCAGGTAATTTATGACTCTTTCCTTGTTTAGGTGTATTGGACAACCTGTTTTTAGGTAACTGGTTACTCTACTTATGTCTAGTGTGCACTATCACAAAAGAGATCTGGGTAGCTGACACTGGGCATTCTGGGATAAGGGGTAGCCTCAAGCCAGTAAACAGCTCTCGAGCTATAGAAGATGGCTGAGTTGGAGCAGAGGATCGGCTCTGAACCCAAACAGCAAGAAGGAAGGCGAGATGAAGATAACTAACATGGAACGTTATGGTAGGTACAAAACTTCTTTTTCTTGACACTACACTAAAAGTAAAATATATTCACAAGGAAGTACTGAAATATTTTAGTCTTCCAGTTAAAATAGCTTACTGTCAACATTTTGCTTTATCAGAAAGTTTGAAGAGCTAGGAAATTACTATTCTTTGTCTTTATAATGATTATTAGACAGATGTTAGACTGCTTTGTTTAATGAATTGTAACATATATTTATGAGGAAAAGTGGACTCAATTACTCACATTGAACTACACATTCCTGAAAACTCAACTGAAATGTCCCCAAATTACTTGTGAATTTAAATGAAACTCACTGATTAATAAGCATAATTTACTTTAATAACCTGAATCCATAAGCTATCTGCTCTATATATGCTACATTATATATGTCACTTGCATATGACAGTCTCTAGAGCACAGGAAAAAATACATATTATTTTTGCAACATGCTATATTTGCACTAACCCTACATTCTAAACTAACTCAATTAGCAACTGGCAAGTTATTTATTTGAAACATCAGTCTAAATATTAATTGTGCCCTTGAAATATTGTTGCCGTTTTGACAAAACAAAACCTGAATTGAAAAAGGAATGATTTGAAGAAGTGAAGTATTGTACAGATTTCAAAGACAGCTATCGACACTACAATATAAGTAGAAATGTATACATGCAAGGAAAAATTTAAATGCTTTATACTTTTAGTTAAAATAGCTTATTGTTAACTTTTTGCTTTATCAGAAAATTTAAAGAGCTAGGAAATAATTTCTAATTTGTCTTTATAATGTTTACTAAAGTGATGTTAGTCATTGACTTGTTTAATGGATTGCGAGTCATGTACAAGACGGACTACTGAATGTTATTTCTGTTTACCTAGGTTTGCTGAACTTCTTTTATTAGTACTGATTTAAAACAAGGGAAAGTTTTTTTGTTCAAGGGAGGAGAGGCTTAAGAGTATTCTAACTGCCCTGAGAACTCTCTAAGTTGCTCTAAATACTATCTGATTAATACTCACCTAAGGTAAGTCTTAATTACAATATAGGTACCTTCATATTCATTCTAGACCTGATGTGATTACCCATTCTGGAAGCAGGAGGTACCCTATGTAGGATGGGAATTGTCAGGGTGATCCTAGTTCATTCTTAGACTCTGCTTTGTAAATCTATAAATATGTAAAAGCACTGCACACTAGAATGTAGGGTGCCTTTACTCTGAGTCAGGATACCACTGATGAGCCATGTCTTTTCATAAGTGTAAGTTGAAGTTGGTGAGCTGAAGAGGGGGAAAGTAAAGGAAGACAGTACACCTACAGTAAATTCATATTTCATTGGTAATCACTCATTGTCTCCTGCAGAGTCCTTTTAGTCAAATTATTTTAGTAATAATCTATTTGTTGTTGGCTTATTTAGTGTATGCTCCTATGTTGCATTTAATTTATCCAAAATTACATATCTGACATGTCTGGGATCTCTTAAGGGTAACTAAATATTGGATATTTTCTAAGTCAACATAATAATTGTTTACACTAACATTCCATCCTGATATATAAAATATTATAGAACAATAATATAATAATACAGATTTATTTATTTATTATTTTATTTGAAGTTTGTTTGCCAGGATGGTCCATTGGGCCAAATGAGCCCATTTTCAATGGAGTCCTGGGGAGATATGCTCCATAGATACAATATCAAATATACAAGTAAGAATAAAAGTAAAATACAATAAAATAACATAACAGTTTGTTAAAGTGTCAGAGTAGCACATATAAGCACAAGAAAATGTTAATGCAACAGGAAAAATACAGAAGAGCATATGCAACAATGCATATCAGTTTACAATTTTTAGTCTCTATGTTTACTAACAAAAGGAAAAGAAAAGAAGTGTTAAGTAAGACTACAGTTAGTAGGTGTGTACAGAAGATATTTACATAAGAGGTTAATTACAATATGTATGTTCCCATAGGAGGGAAGAGTTGTAGACTAAGGGCTGAGAAGTAGCTGGTGATGTTATGCAGGATGGGAACATGAGCATCCCCAGAGAGATGATAAATGTGAGTGGAGGAGAGATTTAAAGGTGGGAAGGCTGCTGGTACTATGGATTTGAGGTGGGAGGGAGTTCCAGAGACGGGCAAGGGAAAAGGAGAGTAAGAGTTTGCCTGCTGGACGGGCTGGTTTGTGGAGTTCAATTAGGTTCTGAGTGCTGGTTCTTAGGGGTCTGCTAGGTTGGTGCATGGTGAAGGTTGAGGAGAGTGAGGGGTAGAGTGAGGGCTTGAAAATTAGCTTATGAGCATGAGTTAGTTGGGTATAAAGGTAGTTAGGGAGCTCTAGCCAGTTTAGTTTGTGGAGGGCAGTATAGTGATGGGATGAGGATCTGTGCCCAGTGGTGAATTTAGCGATTTTGTTGTAGTAGGAAGAGAGTTTTGTTTTAATAGAGGATTTTAGGTTGGTTAAGAGTGGGGCACCATAAAGGAGAGAAGGGATGAGGTATGTGGTAGATAGGAGGAATCTAGTGGATGGGGAGAGGAAGCGGATATGGCGGTAGAACATACCGAGTTTCTGATGTGTTTTTTTAATATTTGTTTGTATATGGGAATCAAATGTAAGCTGATTATCAATGAAAGCTCCTAACAGTTTGGCTTTGGAAACAATTTCTAGGGATGTGTTATTTTGACTGGTTATGAGGAAAGAATTTATGTCGATAGTTATGCTTTTGGATGGGGTGAATAGCATGAGTTTGGTTTTTGATGGATTGAGAGCTAGATGGTTATCATGCATCCATTTTTCAGTGGTTGAGAAGGCATCTTGAGTTAGTTTTATAAGGGAGGGAATGGAGTTTGCAGCACAGATAATAGTTGAGTCATCTGCATATTGGACTATTTTAGCATTTGGGATATTGTGGTGGAAGTCATTAATGAAGATGTTGAACAATAAGGGACCTAATATGGAGCCTTGGGGTACACCAGTGTCAGTGTTGAGGAAAGAGGAGATAGATTTCTTCCATTTGACAGATTGTTGCCTTTTGGAAAGGTAATTGGAAAACCAGTTGCTACAAGAGGGTGAAAGATGTAGGTTAGAGAGTTTGGTCAGCAGGAGGGAATGGGAGATGGTATCAAAGGCCTTAGAAAGGTCTAGGAGGAGAGTGGAGACAATATAGTTAGAGTCTCTAGCTTTATTTACAGTTTTGAGGAAGGAGAATAGAGCAGTAGAAGTGCTGTGACCAGGTCTGAATCCATGTTGTGTTGGGGTTAGTAGGTGGCTGTCTGTGAGGTATGGTAATAGTTGTATGTGGATACATTTTTCAAGTAGTTTAGAGATAGGAGATAAGATGACAATAGGTCTAAAGTTGGAGATAATGTAGGCTTTTTTCCAAATTTGGGGTACATAACCTTCTTGGATTGACCGGTTTATAAGTATACAGATGGGGAAGGCAATGGCTTCAGCAGCTGTCTTTAGGAAGAAGGAAGGGATATTATCAGGGGCATTAGAGCAAGGTTTTAATTTAAGAAGGATTTTTTTTATAGTAGATACAGGTATTTGTGGGAGAAGAGAGGGAGGTGGGAAGTGGAGGGGCCTGGGGAGGAAGGGGTAGTTGGAATTGTAGCTGGGTGAGTGGAGTTATTAGTGAATGATGATGTTAATTTAGATATGGAATCAATGAAGAAGCTGTTAAATTGGGAGGCTAGGTCGGTATCAGAAGTACTGTGATCAGGTTGTGGGTTTTCCTTTTTGCCAGAGTTGAAGAGGGAGGAAATACTATTCCAGAATTTTTTTTGGTTAGTCTTCTGATTATTTTGGAGGGTGATATAGTAGGATTTGTGGTCCAAAGTGATAAGTTTCTTAACTCTGTTGCGGAGTATTTTGTATTCATTTAGGGTGGCCGGGGTTTTGTATTTGTAGTAGTTTTTCAAGGCTTTATCACGAAGGCGCATGACAGCTAAGGTATCTTTTGATAACCATGGGATAGTTTTGCTCTTGAATCTTTTTGTTCTTAGGGGGGCTAAGGTGTCTAGAAGGTTTAGAAATGATGTGTTAAAATAGGTGACAGCTTTGTCTAGGGGTAGTGTATTTAGGGGGACTCCAGTTAAATTGTTTAAGTAAGTCAGAGAAGGTGTTGGGGTTAAAGATTTTTAAGGAGCGTACAGAGATGGTGGTATGTGGCAGCTGTAGAGAGGGAGAGTGACGGTGAGCAAAAGTAGGAAAGTGGTCACTGAGAGAGTCAGGGAGTGTACCACTGCTTGAGATAAGGTGTGGGTGTGATACTAGAATCCAGTCTAGAGTGCTGCCACAGGAATGGTCCTTAGATGGTCTGGTTATTGAATCGATTAACTGGTGAAAGTTGTAGAGGTTTATATTTAGGGGATTATCCCCTAGGATAACAGTTTCATTAGTAATGTTGGTGGAGAGCCAAGAAAGCATGTCCTCAAGAATAGGTATGTTACCACCAGGAGGGATATAGAGGGAAGCTAAGCATATTGTTTTATGCTTGTTTAGGTGGAGTAGGGCTAGAAGTAGTTCGGCATTGGCAAATTGGGGAATTGGTTTAGAATAAGAAGTAACTGAAAAGGAAGAGGAGTAGAGGAGAGCTACACCACCTCCTTTTTTGTGGGTTCTGTCTTTCCTAATGATATTGTAGTTGGGGGGAGTTATTTATGAATCTGTTATGGAGGGTCTTAGTCATGTTTCGGATATTGACAGTATGTCAGGATTGTTATGGAGAAGCCAGGCATGGAGGTTTGGGATTTTGTTACATATACTTTGAGCATTTAATGCTGAGAAGGTGAGGGTTTTTCTAGATGAAGGTGTGTTGGAGGGGGTTGTTGAGGAGTTGATGGAAGAGGGACCAGGGTTGGGGTGTATGTCACCAGAAAGTAGGGTGGTGATAAGTTGGTGAAGATGAAAAGAACGGTAATTAGAGAGTTTTGTACATGGTTTAATGGTTATAAGTTTAGTAAGAGTAGTGCAAGTCAGACTTGGATTGATATGTTTGTAGGTGGAAAGTAGTTTGAAGGGGAAGAGTAGGGAGGGGTTGCAGAAGTATAGGTGAGGGCTTATGGGGGTGGAGGGGTTCATAGGTTCATACTAGGCTATCTGCCCTGATTCTTCTTGAAGAGATTCAGTGAGGTGCTCTGCCTCACATGAACTGGAATTCTTTAGATTTACTGAGGTGGAGCATGTCCATTAATTCTGGATTTGACATAGCTTTGTATGTCAGGCATAGATCGCCCTCGAAGTAGTATGCAACTGAGTAGAGCTATGGCATCTGTTTGAGACCCTTGATCCTCTTGGTGAGATACTTTTGGGGTCTTTCTAATTGCTGCAGGTGTCGGGTAAGGTACATCCCAAAAGGGCATTGTATTCTATGATGGGCCTGATGAGGGATGAATAAAGGGGCACGTTACCTCTCTTGATCTAGATGTGAAACCCTTTGTGATGAGGTGGGCTATGTAGAAGGTCTTTCTAACCACTTTGGCAATGTGGTTTTCAAAGGAGATTGCTATCAACTTGGGTCCCCAGGTCCCTAATAACTTTCTCAAGGGCATGACTATACATTTTTGGCATTTAGCTTTAAACCATGGCTGGCACCAGTTATCTGTCTCTGTGAGACCTTTTGAAGGATGTTTGTGTCAGCTGGAGAGAAGAGTGGTCCCAGGACAGAACCCTGTGGGACACGACTTGTGACCAGTTTTGAGTCTGACATGGCTCCAGCAACTCTCACTCTGTGGGTTCTGTCTTTGAGCTAGTTTCCATCTTGTGACATAGGGGTTTATATTTAAGCTGGATAGCTTATCTATGATGCCCGAGTGGGGTATTGTGTCATGCCTTTGCAAAAAGTCCAGATAGGCTGTGTGGACTACCTTCCCTTCATCTATGGCTTTGGTGACTGTTTCAAAGAAGTCAACCAGGTTCAAAAAGCAGATCTGCCCCTGACAAAGCCGAGGGTAGGATCTAGGATAGTGTGTCTCCCCCCCCCAATCTCTTTGTTTATGAGCTCCATGATGATCCTCTCCATAGCCTTGCAGACTAAGCTAGTTAGGCTTATGGGGGATAGGTCCCATGGAAGCAGTGTTTTTTTTTGAGAGGGCAGCTTTCACCTTGAGCATCTGAGATGTTTCGGGATAGATATTTGCTCTTTGGGGGGGGGGGTGAGAAGTTTGCACTGAACCGTGGGTTCAGTGTATTTTTTGTCGTTTAGAATCAGTGTTTGTGTTGTTTAGGGATTGAGCTGGTTATGTGATAGTGGGGGGAGTGAGTATTGCAGAAGGGTTTGGTGATGTAGGTTAGATAGGATAAGCTTAGTAGTAGTAGTAGATTGGTAATAGGTGAGGAAGGTTTTGTTAGCATTGCTGTGGTTTTAGTGTTGACGTTGAGGTGAGTGATTGGTGTGAGTGGAGTGTAGTATGAGTGGGAGTGATTAGGCTAGGTGATTGAAGGGTGGTTGGGGGTGGAGACAGGAAGTAAGGGGTGGGGAAGGAAGAGGCTAGTTGGAGTGGGTATGGTTAGTGGGGTATAAATGTAGATGTAGTGGGGTGGGTGGGAATTGGGGGGCAGGGTAGGGGAGTGGAGTGAGCCCGCAGGGCGAACGGAGCAGGAAGAGCCAGGAGATGAGGACCAAGGATGAGGCAATGGAAAACAATCAGTAAGGATAGGAGAAAGAGACACAGGGTAAGAAACTTAAGGTAAGTAGACACTAGGGCTAGGGACAGGGTGGTGAGTCAAAGGTGGAGGAAATATAGAATTCGCTAGGTGGAGATATTCTATTTTCTTGTCCAAGTTTTACCCTTTTATTTGTAAAGGTTAGAGCTAATAAGATTGAAGTGAAAGGTAGTTAATGGATGGGTGCTGCCATCTGCTGGCCAAATGGGTAATTATAGAATGTCAGGGGCAGCACTGGGAGGGAAGTAAGGGAAGAGTCTATGGAGCCAAGAGAGGACTGGGTCAGTGCTGGGCTGCTGGCTAGCGCACGCTGGGTTACACAATAACATCAACCAGTGGCACAAATGGTTATGCAGTAAGGTACATACACTCTTAGTATTTGGTTCTTGTGGGGAGTCATGACAGTTTCCCGATACACCACATGATCCCTGAGATGGCTCTTACTGGTAGGGAACCCTGGTACAATGTAGGTCAGGTAATATGTCTGGGGTAACCTGTACATATTGATAGCAAGCTGTAAAAGGAGAGAAAGTAAAATTAATGCTATGCAGACAGAAAAACAGCCATTTAGAGGGAAATACAGCAATAGGGTAGTATAGTTTAGGCAGAGAGGGGTAGCCTAGGGGGTGATATGTAGTGAGAGTGTGAGTTTTGAAGAAGTGTAGACTATAGGAAGACTAGGGGGAGGAGAAAGGAAGATTACATTTGGTTAAAGTAAGAACAGTAGAAGCTTCAGTACCATAGTACAAAAAACTTGGTTTAGAACCAGTGTTTTACAATTAAACAGAATTAATCAGTACTGGTGATACATAACAAATCAAAGACTGCATGTAGATACAGAGTAGGCAGTGTTCAGACATTCAGTAAAAGTGAACTTTGCACTAAACAAGTTAGCCAACGTTATTAAGACATAAGCCCTGCATGAGGAAGCACTTACAATCTCAATAAACACAATCTGACAAGTATAGGCAGAAGTAATCAAACAAATTTCACTTGAATCTTATCCTCTTACTTACATACCACAGCATGCAATAGTTTAAACTAGAAGGGCACGTTAGTTCTTATCTGAGCAAGTTGAGCATGTCAAGATAAGAGCAAGTACGACACTTATAAATGAATCAGGAGTGTATGGTGTTAGTTAAAGAATAGAAACAAGTGTCTAATTTCAGTATAGGTATATGACATTTAACTAGTCCATTTATTTGTATTAGGATAGAGTCTAGCATACATTATACAGGGTAGACAACATTATGTGTTAGAGGAAGTACCTTAGATAAGGTTTTTCTAATTACAATAACCGCTTTGAGACTTGATTAATCTAAATCTGGTAAGCTTTGTCATGTGCACACTGATAGAGCGTTACCAGTTTAGTGTCTCAAGTTGCGGTGTCCCAGGTGGGGGGAAATGAGTCACAACACTTAAACAGATTTTCAGAAAAGATTTTCATATCTCTTTTAAGAAAATTCTCCATATAATAATTTAACATATGGAGCTCAGTGGATATTGTTGGTTAAAGGTATGAGTGATAATCCAATAGATCTATCTTTATCTATTGGATTAGGAATGACTTTCATTCCATGTTTAATGGGATATTCATACTTACTTGTATTTGATACTTTAGAATTAATGTTTTATAGAAGTACTTTTTTAAAGCCTGACCAGAATTTTACCCTACTTGTATTTAAAGAAGAAAGAACATTAAATTACACTCCCAAGTTTACACACACAAAAATAACATTCAATTGTATCAGAGAATATGGTATAACTAGTATAATCAAAACAAAAAAAGGAAGCAAAATGTTTCTTCCAACAATAACTTGAAATGGATTTAACATTCTTATCATTAAATACTAATGGCTTAAATAATGCAAATAAAAGATCAAACTTACTAAAATATTTAAATCTAAATAAGGCACAAGTAGTATTTCTCCAGGAAACACATTTTAAGACTAATGATAGCTTTATTTGGAACCCTAAGGACTATACAGTCTTAGCTCAATCCTCCTATAGAACAAAGACAAAAGGAATATCAATTCTATGGAAGAAAAACAATCACTCCAAAAGTTATTTATAAATATGAAGACAAAGAAGGTCTACTAGCATTTGTTATAATTAAATTTAATAACATAATATGGACCTTAGCTAATCTATATTGGTTCCCAGGAATTGGAGCAGGAATGGTTAAAAAACACCTAGATTTTATTTCTAACAATTATAAAGGAAATCTTATACTGGGAGGAGACTTTAATTGTACCTTAGAAGCTTCCGAAACCACCAAGAAGTCTTTTTGCATAGCAACTATTTCAAAATCCTTAAAAAGATGGATTGATTCATTTCATTTAATAGACACTTTTAAAGTAAAAGATGATAAATCCTTATTATTTTCCCATAAAGACCATAGATTTGGAACACAAACCAGAATAGACAAATTATTCATAGTTCAAGATTTATAAACAAAAATCCTCAACTTCTCAACAGTTTCATGCCCCTTCTCAGATCATGACTCTCTGATAATGAAGCTCCAAATAAGAGTTTAAACCTTTAATCCTCTCAACTAGAATTCCATCTTATAACACAAAAATTAAAGAATTCAGACCCTGGATGTTATCAGAACTACAATTATTTCTTGAAATTAATAATACAACAGAAATCAGTAGAGTCATGGTTTGGGACTCATTAAAAGCATATTTATTTGGTAAGACCCTTAGCTGGTACAAAAACAAAGTTAGAGAGTGGGAATCTGAATCATTAGACTTGCAAACCAGACTCTTGACAGCAAAATCTAAAAAAAAAAATCAGAATTGTCCAGAAGTCAAAGAAGAAATAGAGGAATTAAATAAAAAATATAATGAAATTCTAACTCATAAAACTTGTCTAGCCTTGGAAAAATTAAAATTAAACTCATTAGCCACATCCTCCAGATATCTACATAACTTATCTACAAGAATTAAAATACAATCTAAAGCAAATAACATTAATAATATATATCATGAAAATAAAGGGAATAAAGTATCAGATATAGGAGACATCCTTGAAGCATTTTGGTTTCATTATATGGAACACTTCAAAAAAGAAGATTTAGATACCAACCAAATAAACTTAGATACAAACCTTATCAATGTAAGAAAAATTTCCGAAAACTTAAAACTAGACCTACAAAAACCTATATCCTACAAAGAAATTGTTGACAAGATAAAAGAAAGTAAATCTAACAAAGATCCAGGGATAGATGGTATAACTGCAGAAATTTACAAACTCTTCCCTTCAACAGTAATCTCCCTTTTTCATAAAACTTTGCTAGAAGTCTAGTCAGAAGCAAAAATACCACCCTCATGGAAATATTCTCTCATAACACCAATTCTAAAAGATAATAAACCATCAGACCTTTGCACCTCATACATACCTATATCATTACTGAATAATGATTATAAAATATTCATGTCAATCCTAGCTAACAGAATGAAAATCCCACTTTCAAAGACAATTAATAATGATCAAACTGGATTTTTATATAACAGGCACACACATGATAATATTAAAAGGATACTTACTCTTATAGATTATGTGAATAAAGAAAGAGATAATAAAGTAGAAAAACACTTGTAATCGGATTAGACATAGGAAAAAGCCTTCAATTCCCTCAATTGGGAATATCTATTTGAAACTTTAGCATTTATTTGAATTTCCTTCTCCCTTCATCTTATTACTAAAAAACATATTTATTAATAACTTAGCTTACATGAAATTAAGTCCTTTCACCTCAGAATCTATCCATAAAACAAAAGGTACTAAACAAGGATGCCCCCTTTCTAGTATTTTATTTGATTTGGCTATAGAAATACTTGCAGAAATAATATGCAATAATCCATGAATAAAAGGAATATAAGTCTATGACCAGTACATATCTAAAATAATGCTTTTTGATGATGATATTTTATTAACCCTATCAAACTCCAGAGATCATTAGGAGAGCTAGAAGAAGTAATGGAGAAATTTTATAAGATTTCAGGTCTACACTTTAATAGTTCAAAATCAAAATTTCTATTTTTAAATAAGAAAAAAGAACTACAAGTTACAGACAAATCCATCATAGGAAAACAAGAACTTACACTAAATTATTTAGGAATAGTGTCATGCAAAAATATAAACAAAACAATATTAATAAATTATAAAAACATTATTGAAACAATAAAAATATATATAGAAAAGTGGAACAAAATTATATTAACTTTTGAAGACAGATTGCAATTAATAAAAATGGTCTTACTGCCAAAAATACTATATGTAGCATTAGCAATACAGTTAATTCCTGAAAGATGCATTCTTAAAGAAATAAACTCATGTTTAATAACATTTTTATGGTATCCCAAAAAGAATAGAGTAGCTCTAACTCATCACATTAGACCCTGAAAACAAGGAGGATTGAACTTCCCAGAAATAGAAACATATATAAAAGCATCTGTGCTTAAAACTACAATAGACTGGATAAACTCAAATTATTTTGCCAACTGGAAAGAATTAACAACAGCTATATTAACAAATGAATTTAATCTGTTAAAAAATGTAATAGTAGACAAATCAAACAAACTCTGGTACATACTATGCATAAGTATACAATATATAATAAAACCTTCTAAAACAACACTGATTAATCATTACATCAATTCCTTTAGGAAACTTATCAATGCAAACATAGATCTAAAACTTTGGTTTGAACTTTTAACACCATTTACCATCACTAAGAACTTTCCTCACAAAATATATAGGGAAACAATAACCTCCTGGGAACAAAATGGATTCTTATGCTGGTTTCAATGTGTAAATAAATTAAATGTTTTAGATATACATATGATAAAACTGCTTACAATATTCCAACACAGGACTGGTTAACCTTACAAAGCATTCTAATTTACACTCAAGATTTATGCAGATTAATTAATAATTTCTCATTTAAAGATATTCCACATCTAATAAGTTTTCTGTATGAATTTATATATAATAGTTGTGAAAAGAAAAATTCCATTTCAAATCTATATAAAGAGTTAATAACATATAAAACAATTCCCAAACCATCATACTGGCAGTTCTTAAGAAAAGGTCAGTCATTGCAGTTAACAGAAGAAATTAAAACTAACATCTTACTATCAGTTAATTACACCTCTAACACACAGTACTGGAAAATATTTAACTGGAAATACTTACACAGAGCATTTTTAACACGAGAAAGAATTAAAAAGATCAGTACTACTACAAATGATTTTTGCTGGAGGTGTGACAAGTCAAATAAAGCAGACTGGATTCATATTTTTTTATGAATGTAATAAAATTAAATCATATTGGAATGGAATCAATCATTTTTTACAAGATTTAATGAATCCTTTACCTTAACTAAACTATTGATTATACTAAATGTAAATGAAGGTCCCTACCTGAATAAGACAAATATGCATTTGTTATGGATAATACTTGCTATATCTAGGAAATGCATAATCAGAAGGTGGAATTCAAATACATCCCCAACCTGGGAAGTGTTCTACACTCTACTGAAGACAACTGCATCGATGGAAATAAAAATCAAATAACTACAAATCTATCCCAGGCCATTGGTAAATAATCCTTGGAAGAAAGTTATATCTTTGTTGGACACTCTGCAATAATCAATATTATATTTCTGATAACTGATCTGTTAATTCTATATTTAATAACATACAGTGTATATAATTGAAAGTCCGGCTATTGTAAATATTGTATATAGTTGTTTAGAATGATATTTAAAAATATTATGTAAATGTTATTTTAATTGAAAATAAAAAAAAAAATATTTGAGGAGAAAAAAAAGTTCAGCAATGCTTGCACTTTTTTTTTAAATGAAACTTTGGAGGTCAAAATTACCAAGCTTCATACTTTAGACCTTTTATAGGGGCACCATTGAAAGTGTTCTGACCAACAGCATTGCAGTCTGGTATGGGAGCTGTAATAATCAGAATCGGAAGGCTCTCAAGAGAGTTGTATGGTCAGCAGAAAGAATAATTGGCACCTCGCTTACACCTCTGGAAGATCTACAAAAATACCGGTGCATCGATAGGTCCAAAAAGATTTCCAGTGATCCAACGTATCCTGCCAATAGTCTGTACACCCACTTCTTCTCAGACAGGAGATACAGAAGCCTGCATTGTAAGACCACCAGACTAAAACACAGTTTCTTTCCGTTCTCCATTAGACTGTTGAACTCTTGGGAAAAAATAACCATGATGTCTGTTACACAACTAGCCTATCAAGAGGCTTATTTTACAGATGTCCAATAACCAAGTGCAATACTACGGTAGCTCACCTACCACTCTGAAGGACTGCAAATTGCAATATACAAACTGTGCAAAAATTCAGTCTATTCATAGATATGCTGCTATTGTTTAAATTTTACTTTGACAATATTATCTTCATATTGTTCCTTGCATTTCTTGTCTCCTGTTCTGGGATGGGTGTGGGTCACTGCTGTCCTACTTTACTTACAAATTGCTACTTATTAAATTTCTACTGTGATATTTTATTAATTTTTCTCTGTCTATATGTGCAACCGATGAAGCATTGTAATTTCGTTCAGCTACACTGCTGTGTAGTTCTGAAAGACAATAAAGTTTTCATTGACTTCACTTTTGACTTATAAAAACTAATAAATATAATAAAAATACTCAGCTACTGAACAACCTAGAAAGACAGTATTACATTATGACAGTTTAATTTCTATATGTCACACAGAAAACTACTCCCAAAAGAATGACACCATCTTTTTTTTTGAAAACTCATCTACCAAAAGGCTTCAGAGTTTACTTTCCTTATAAATTTGTTAACTGACTAGTTCCACGGAACCCATGGCTCATTTTCATGGTAGACTTACAGGTTAAAGTCCTCACAGAGAACAAGTACAATTACAAACAGAAAGGCTTTCTTCACCCGTAAGAGTTATAGCAGGCAGTTATACAGATAATAAATTAATAACACAGGTTGTCACAATGTGCCTTAGAAGGTCCACAAAGGGCATGGAATATTTAGCACATTATGTGAGGAAAGGAACTGCACTGAAAGACTATTTGTACACCTGCTCATAGATGAGAGAAGGGATCACAAACAAGCTTTGAAGGGTAAAGTGAAACTCAGTCAGCTGAGTATCACAAAGTGGGTACAGCACATGAAAGACTACAGTCCCCAGCTGTGGGAGTAGTTGGGGGGGCAGTCTGTGAAGAAGAATCAAACTGGAAAAATGTAAGATCAAGGGGAAGCATCGAGTGAGATGGGAAGATAAGACACGAACATTTGGATGAAGAGGGCAAGGAAAAGAAATAACGGGATTCTGGTCAGTCTATCAGTTATGGTCAGCTGGTCAAGCAGTGACGAAAGGACATAGTGTGTAGTATCACAGGCTGCTCTCAGGATGAATTTTGCAGTCCAGTTATCTAGGCAGTGAAGTTTATTAATTCCTAACTGGTTTGGATTAATAATGATGTAACTGCTATATGGGTACAAGGGGAGAAGAACTAGTCTGCAGGCAGTTATACTTTTTAATAGTGAGAATGAGGGAATGTTTGAGATGATACATTAGTCCTGACTCTGAATAAGAATTTCTCACATCAGAGGAGATCTGCTCAGAGAATAACACTGCCACATGTACAAAGCCCAGATATTTGAAGGACTTAATTTTCTTCCTCTCTTTTTTGACCTCCCTACAGCTGACCATCAGTTACCACCAGCTCCTCTGCTTGTTCCCCAGATCTACTGGACTCACCTAAGCTTCCTCTGGGCTCAACCCGACTTGGGACATGTGAAGATATCGAGGATGATGATGCAGTGTCATACTGCTGTGGCAGAGTGTACCCAAAGTCCTGTTGTCCCATGGCAACCTTGCAAGCTCCATAATAGCAGCCTTTGGGAGGTGCATGCAAGCTTTCATGCATGCACCTCCTCCTGACCAAGCAGTACATTGCTCACAGGATGGAACTCTCTAATTTATTAATGTTATTACAGTGACCCTAGGCTACCTCCCCTCACCCTAGGATTGGTGATCCAGGACTGGACTTTTACTCCCATCCTCTCCACACTGGTCTCTCCACTGTGCTCATGCCAATAATCAAACATGGGTCATCTAGGGTGTAGTCAGGGGCTGATGATGGGAGAAACAGATTAGGAATTTATAGGTAGAGGGGATGCATTAGGGATGAAAAACTTGTTTCATCATAGTATGACCTTGGTATTTTTGGCCCTGAGGGTCACAGAGCTGTTGAAAAACAGTTTTCCAGTTGCAAAAGGGAGACAGGAGTACAGCTGCCAGTATTGTGTGTGTGTGTGTGTGTGTGTGTGTGTGTGTGTGTGTGTGTGTGTGTGTGTGTGTGTGTGTGTGTGGGGGGTTAGAGCACAATAAAACAAAATCATCCATATAATGAACAATGAGATGTCTACTTCAGTGTCATCATGTCTCATTTACAAAGAAGCAAAATAGGGGGATCACCTACAGAACTATGCTATATACCAGCTGTCACCGCCCACACATAGGAAACACTGCTACTGAATTTTACTTTAAAATATCTATCTCCTAGGATGTTGCTGTACAAAATGATAGCATGGACTGTTTCCTCCAAACTGGTCTAGTGAGTAAAGCAGCAAGGCATGCGATTTAGTAAAAAAAACACCTTGTTGAAATCCAGGAACAGAATGCCTGCATAGTGACCACTGGTTATGTGAGTCAGAAAACAGTTTGGTAGATTGATCAGTGCAGTCTCTACTATGGATTTTAAACCAAATTCATATTGGGAATAATTTAACAGGTTATTATTGCAGAGGTCGAATGTAAGCTGCGGAGCACAAACTTTTCTAGCAGTTTTGGAAATGGGATCAGGGCACAGAGATGTTGTAATACTTAGTGACTGGATCATTTCACATAATCTTTGGAATAAGGATAATGTGATCAGTGCTCCACATCTGTGGGTGGTGTCTTCAGTTAAGGAGCATCTTAGAAGAAACCACACTGGAGCTGCAATTTGGTGGTCAGCCAGAGCCACGAATCTGCTTCAGCTACTCCCACGTCCATTCATTGTCAGCATCAGTTTCGAGAACATTAGGATGACAGAAGATGACTATTACTGTTCCAGCTGGTCCAGGTGGGGTGGGGTTGGTAACTGGGGTCTCAAGGTAAGTTGTAAACTCATCAATGGTGAGAGTGCAGTTGAAATGTATTGCTTTTAGCAGTATGTTTAGCTCCTTCCAGGACTACTGTTGGAACAGTAGTTGGAAACAGATCTTTCTTGAAGGCTGTGCAGGTAATCACTTTTACTAAGTATGATCAAGGTTATGGACTTGTGAGCAATTAGAGAGAGTCTTATCCTTGCTTCTTCTGTTGCTTAAATCAGGGCCTTGAGATTGGGGTGGGAGGAAAAGCTGCTGAGTACTCCCAAACTCTTACCTGTCTTACAACAGCACACTCTTCCAAACTTGACAAGTAACATCGCTGTAACTAAGCAGGTGCCTGGCCAATATCTGTGACATTAGTGCTAGGTGTCCAACCTACACGTACAATGAATGCAAGAAGCCCTGCATTAAAGTTGTTAATTTACCTGGATGTATTTATAGAAGATGGATATCTTGGTTGTTTAGCCTTCCATGTGCAGCAAAATGGATATTGTTCAGTAAAGGAGTCTTGTAGGCACAAATTCAAGCCAGTTGGTTGTCCCATAGCCCTGTATGCTGTGTCAAGCTTTATGGGTAGGATTACACATTACTGACGGTAATTTATTAAGTGACTGGTGGTAGTGCATCAATTAAGACAACACAGTCACTAGTCAGGTCACCAGGCAATACTACCTGTAAATTGAAGAGTATTGTAGAACACAGCTCAAATGGCTGCTCTCTGTACAGAGTTAACAGATCTTGGTATTATTCTCTACTAGTCTGGACTGTTTTACTCCAGGTGCATCAAGCATCACTCTGCTGTTTCCCTACTAAAGCTTGAAGTTTCTGAATTATTATACAGATCCAGTCTTGGATACGAGACATTTTTTCAGTGATTCTAGTTGACATCAGGATGCTAAGGTTAAAGTAATCTTCCAGACATTTTACTGATGTCATCTCTGTATATTATATTTGATATTTAGCTTTATTTCACTTTTTATTTTATGCATTTTTATCATTTGTTCTATAACCAGTTCTGGACCGGTGGTAGTTATTTGGGTGTTGCATTTTATCTTCTACTTTTAGATGGTACCGTTTATAGTTACTGAAGTGCATCTTATTCTCAAACTTTGTCCTCAATAAATACAAGGACAGCGATAAATGCAAGGAAAGGCAAAAGCAAAGAAGAGGAAACATGCAACAGTGTGCATGGATTAATTGATCTCTCGTTCTCTAAAAATACTCTGAAAGTACTTTTGCATAGAGAGGATTCTGGACTCATGGAATGGACAACCAGAACAGGGGGTGAAGAGGAAATGCACAGGCACATTCAAGTGGGCTTGGACAGGTAGAAAAAGGGTAAAATATAAGGTAGTGATGGAAGCGAAGTAGAATGCTGATGAACATAAAGAGATGACTAGTTAGGTTTATTGACTCCTTCTGCCATCAGGCAAATGTAAAGAAAGTGACATTTTCACTGCAAAACTCCTTGACCAGAGAGGATTTTACAGCCACTGCCCAAAGGTGCGTGACAGGGAATTTCATAGCTCTCATCCTCTCAGTGCAATAAATCTGGACAAAGCCTAAAATAATGGTTGGGGGGGGCAACATTTTAAGTATTGCTATTATAAACTTAGGAAGTTGGTAGAATAACAAGATTTTGTTAGTACACATTTTGTGAAGGATAAGAAATCTGAAACTCCAATGCATGTCATTACATAGTTACTGCAATCCTCAAAAATATGCTTTACTTACAGGACCTTTAGCCAGAATACCACAAATTTTATGAGGAAAAGACTAAAATATGAGACAAAAATCCAGACATTTTGTGAACATCTGCACAGCTGAGAGGTGTGAGGACTTGCACATCTGGGTATGAACATTAAATGCAGCTAGTAGTACCTGAATAGAGGGAATTTATATAAGGCTATGGTGGTAGTGCTGAGGAAAATAAAGAAGGGCAAGTCACTGCCTTTATTCCTAATGGGTAGATTCAAGAAAAAATGAAAGGAAAAATCCTCTACCCATACCACTCTAGGCAATTGGAATGCTGTTAGTTTTCCTTCCTAAAGCTTGGCAAAGGCCTCCCCAAAAGTTCAGTCTTTGGGGGGGGCAGAGATCCCAGAAACATTCAAGGACTTTGAGATGTCCAAATTCCCAGTATGCAGAAGTACAATGACATTTCTGAGCTGGGAGATCAAGAAAGACCAAACAACCTGTGTTATGACAGAACACAATCATATTCAATTATTCCTGGGTGCTGTAGTATAAAAGATAGGAGACCACAGCATGCAAAAACTGCATAAACAATTTATTCTAAAAAGATTAGTGCTTTCATGTCTAACTGATGCTTCTTCAGAGGATATAAAATACAGTATTAAAACACACATTAAATATCATACAAGTAATCCAAAATAACCAATAAGGACTTCAGAGAATATCAAGTAACCAATTAAAACACTTAGAGGGTGCTCTTGCTTTAAGGTACGATGCAATCTATATCCCTTACCTACTTACAATAAAACGAATAGAAACACTTTATAAAATATATGATAACCAAGCAAATCACTTAAAAACAACCAATAGAGGCTTCAGAAAATATCAAATAATGAATGAAATCAGTTTAAAAGTGCTTGTGCTTTAAGGTATGGTTTTAAAGAAACCGCCTCATACAATTCAAGCCCCCTGTCTGCTTTCAATAAAAAACAAATAAAGACACTTAAAGAACTCAGATAACCAATTAAATCACTTAAAAATGCATGTGCTTTAAGGTACGGTTTCAGGGAAACTGATACATTCAATCGGTGTACCCTGTTTGCTTGCAATAAAATTATCCATCATAACTCTAATTTCAGTAAGGTTAATTAAATCCTCTATTCTCATACCTTCATGAAGTTGTTGCAAGACTAAAAAAATAAATGTGTGTTGCACCAAATGCTTCAACCAGAGGCTAACACTTCAAACACAGGCAATAACCGTGTCACAGCGATCAGCCCCACAACACCCACAGCTGTAAACCAGATGCTGCTTCTTTTCTAGCGGTGCAACATCCTGCACACGCCCCTGCTTGGGCTGTAGGACATCTGCTGCACGTTCCTCCCCTAACCTTTTATCCTGCCCTTCTCCTGCTGCTACAGCTGGTATGGAAGGTTCTGCCTTGATATGTTCCTGCTGCTCCATTTGCCTGCACATGTCATGATGTGAACCATGGCACACAAATCAAAAATCTTGCTGAGGATGTCTGGAATGCATTTCAGTAATCCCACAGAGATGTCCAAAACCTGGAAACATCCTATTAGTAGTCTGAGTATATGCTGTGTTATATTTTGCATTTCCACATGGGCTGTGGAATAGGATAATTTCTGCATGGCCTGGGGGTTATAGATGGGGTCACCAACCAGGGCTCTAGCAGTATGTATCATCCACCACAACAAACAAATTTTGTGTGACATGATTGCTGCTTGCATGGTACATTTGTTTAAAATATCTTGCATGACTAAACACCTACTACCCTTTTGAACCTGTAGGAACCTTTGGAATAGCTTGAACATGTACTAACTGTGTGAATCATATCTACCACCCCAGTGGTGCATAGACACATTATAATGTCCTGGGCATTACAGACCATCTAGAAGTTCATGGACTTAAAGCCCTTCCTGTTGCTGCACCATATGTTCTCTTGTTCAGGTGGTGCCTTACTGGCAACATATATAATCTATGGCTCTGACAACCTCAAGGAAAGCAAAGGAATATACTGTAAAAATAGATGCATGGAACTAGTTCTGCTCTCTGCTCTGCTGGTGACTAAGTTATGCCCCACCACATATGGTAGCATAATACTAAACAAATGGTTTAGGATTTGTGAGGCTGGGACCTATGATATTCGTAACATGCCTCCCACAGATCACCAAAAGATCCCTGTAGCTAAGATGGTGAAGTCTGCATACACCTTAGTACGTACAGGAATGAACATACTACACATCCTCCCAATTCTGCTTGTGGGCCTTTACAGTTTTCTTGCCCAGTCAGACCCAGTCCATGGTCTACTGGTTTGTGAGCTGGTGGCATGTGATGGAATGTCTGTACCTCTTGCAGTGGCATGGATGGCAGAGATGCCCAACACTGGAGGTCGTGGTTCTGACAGGAGGTAATAACACACACCACTGTGCTACCGCTACTCCCAGCATCACTGCCATCATGTAGACCATGAATATCAGTGGTTAAAATGGCTGTATGTAGCAGTAAAGGGCACCTGATTGATATTTCTGAATTGGTCAAAAACTTGGTGTCATCATCATCATCATCATCATCATCATCATCATCTGCATAATCCTTGAGATGCCTTTACAATGGGGTTCTTATTTCCATACCATTATACATTCATTGGTATGTGTGTTACATGTCACACTATTTGAACCCGGTGTGACTGATATCTCTGTCTTAAGATCACTCACACCCAGCTCATGGCCACTCCCTGTGTTTAGTGCTGCACAATGAACTACCACATAGCTAACAATAGCTCACAACCTTCCATCTCCAAAATGTGGAACATTATTTCTCATAACGTGGAACAATGGGCAGAATGGGGAACACTTTCTAACAGCTTGGTAACAACTTCAACTAAGAAGCTCAGAGGATTATTCACACTTTATACTACTAAAATGTTCTTTTGAAGAATTAATTTCAAATAGTACAACTTATTGTGGATATCAGTTAAAAAATCCTAACATCAAATGTGTGGCAGAAACTTTTAAAGTGAAACTGCAAGGAACAATAACTTTTTAAGACTCAAAAAGTGAGGAGTGTTCCTCATAATGATGTCAATAGACATAACAGTGAAAAAAGCGTCCAGAAAGCAGGCTAGAAAGACAAACTTGGATCGGAATATAGATGTAACAGCACAGTGGTGGAAAGTTTTCTTCCTTTTGTAATGAGTTTAGGATAAACCTGGTTTTGGACTCTGCTTTCAATGTTTGTGTAGTGTTATTCTTCACTTTGCTGTTCAGTAACAGCTGCTCCGAATGAGTGGTGGGAGCACAGTATGGATAAAATGAAAGGTCTTCAATAGAACTTAATCAATATCTTAAGACATCTAACTAAAAGTCAGGAGGACAGAAAGAAATGACCCAGGACCAAGCCACTGGCACAATGATTAAAAATGAGCGATGAACTTCCAGAATTAAAAAAAATGGATTAATGCAGGCATTGGACAGCCAAAACAAAGTAAAGGTGTTACCAGAATAAAGCCAAGATTACACTCTCACTCAGAAACTTTGTGTTAAGGAATGATAAAGTAGAAATTGTTGGAGAATGAAACATACAAAGTATTGTTTAATAATTAAAAATAATATTAATAAAAGAATCAAGAATAAACACAGCAGAACTACAACTACTGACAGGCAGTACTAGAGGCCAAATTTGGTCTTAACATATTACTGTTTCCTTTTTTCCTGAATATTCTAAGGATTAGACTGAGAATAACACATTTAAATAACCTTAGACAGCTGCAGTAGAAGCGAGTGGAAGCTTGGGAAGACCACGTCTGGTGTTAACAGAAAGTCAAACCGTACACTGCAGTAACAGATTCACAATAACGATTTGCAAACTACCTCCAGTTTTTATTTGAACATTACTATCCTTACGTCTTCATTGTAGGCACTGATTCTATGATTTAAAAGTAAGAAACAAGTATTTGCTTATGCCATTTCTAATACTTTAAGTTTTAGCACCCTCCAGCCTACAGTAGATTTTTCCACACAGATATGATATTAATACATGGCACATTATGAATCGACCCAGTGATCCTCCTGTACGCATTATAATTCACCAGAACAGAAATTCATCTATCTGTAATATGCTTTGCTGCACATGGACAGCTTCAAGTCAAGTAATTCCTTTTCATTATTTCAGTGTCTGTTCAAAGAGTGACTCAAAACAAACCTGTCCTCCATCAGCATGTTCTTTCAAATCATGCTCGCCCTGGCATGTCAGCCCAAGTAATGAGCTAATCTGGCTTCTATCCAGGTCCATTCTTGCTCAAGCAATGAAGCAGGATGGATGGGAATAGCATTGCTCTTCCCCTGGTTTCCAAAACAATCCTCCTCCTCAAAACAGTGAACCTAGTTTGTCTGCACGTAGTATGCAAAGGATAGGAGATGAAGGGATAATGTGACTGATAGCTAAATTAAAGCACGCAGTCAAAATATGAAAACTAAGCATGCATCAAATAGTTGTTAGCTCACATCAATGTGTATTAACAAACATGCATTAGAAAACTACCATTAGGCATAAATTTAAAGAACCAGACATAAATTTTAATAGCTTTTCTGTGCTCATATTTGTCTTGGTAGTTACTGCTGTGCACTTTATTTAGGTAACTTTCTGGGTACACATCCATGTTTAGACACAACTGTATACATCATTAAGTGTTTAAAATTCTGAGACTCATAACTGTGACTCTAACAACAAAAAAGCAAATGTTTAAAACTGTAGATTATATATACTAAGTCTGTCATAGCTTAGAGTTTTCCCTTTTCTCCAAAATAGACTAGTCTCAGAATTATACTACACAGTAGGAGTATGGGGTACAGCTCCTCACAATGGGGGTGGGGAGTGCAGTAGGCCTTGCCTCCTGAAAAAATTATCTTTAACTGAGTTTTTCTGTAGTTTTACTGTACTATTTACAGAATTCTGTGATTCACTGTTTCAGGTCTCAAAAATTACAACAAGGAACCATTTGCATTTCTACCTGATTCACTACCTAATCGTATATTGGTACATCAAAATGTAGGTGTTAGCAACAGGAATGGAGATAAAGACACCGTTAGAATATGCTAATTTCTTTCCAATGGCCTCTGATATAAATATATATATATATATATATATATATATATATATATATATATATACATATATAAAATGGGGAAAAAGGGGTTGTGGATGGATATGTGTGTGTGTGTGTGTGTGTGTGTGTATATATATATATATATATATATATATATATATATATATATATATATATATATATATATATATCTATATATGGTTCCCCTTCACAAAGTCGAACGGCCACAATCTCAAAATGCATATGGTCGAGACCATATGCTCGAAATTGTAGAAGCTCGACTGTGTGAATGGGGAATGGCATACAGTGCAGAAAGGGAGATTTCCCTTTCTGCGCTGTACTGCAATCTCAGAATTGGAATAAATGTGTAGCGGGGGTTTGGGGGTGCAGGGGTGCTTGCCCCCCTGCAGAAACACTTTTTTGTGTTACATTTTTTTTTCTTAGTTCCCTTTCACAAAGTCAAGCTTCAGAAATTCGAGCATATTGTGTCAGCCATATGCATTTCGAGTTTCTGAAAGTTCGACTTTGTGAAGGGGAACCATATATATATATATATATATATATATATATATATATATATATATATAGGTCTACTTCAGAATATCGACCGTTCAGAATGCCAACTTTCATATGGCCAACACCCTGCACCCCCCGCATCCCCTCCTACTTAAATATTCTCACTCTGAGATCGCACTACAGTGCAGGAAAGGGGAATCTCCCAGTCCTGCACTGTAGCGGGATCTCTACTATCATTTGTCGGCCTTTCAAACATTCGCTCATATGGTGTCGGCCATATGAGTTTCGAACATTTGAAAGTTCGAACAAATGAAGGGCTCCATATATATATATATATATATATATATATATATATATATATATATATATAAGTGTTACATATTTATTTGTACTCCAATTACATCTTCCCCTGGCTGAGACTGAATTTGCAATCAGTGTTTTGCTAAATAAATAAATAAGAATGTTACATCTTATTTAATACAATGGCAGCATGCAATATGTCTTTATCATACATAATCTAGTTATTAAATAATGTTAACAGATTAACTATAAGAAAGCAAGAAATGTGCTATTCCATTTCAACTAACATACCACCCCTCTACATGAGGGATGAAGTGCAACTTCAGTAAAACTAGAAGAAGTTGGCAAAATCGTTTTGAAGAAAACAACTTCTTAAGCAAACTTTCTCCATCTTTTCATGTAAGAAACTGCAGCAAAACTCTTAGTTTAAATACATATATTTCATTTGAAAAAGCATAAGCCTTCAAATCACCCTGGAGACAAAATCTTCTCAGAGAGCATGTTGGGGGTTTTGAATACTTGTTTCAAGTAAGGTAATTCAGAGGAATAATGCTGCAGTTATTCCTTAACATTTTTTCTGAAAAAAAAAAATATATCACATCGGCTACTTTTGTAGTGCTTTCAGTGACAATAGGTAATTTACCACATGGCCAGCTCCTTTCTTTTATTCTTTTATCATTCTGTTCTGCAGAAAGTCTGCAGTTAAATTCCTTTAGTTTCAAAAAAATTAAATTTTTGTGAATTTTATTGGTCTGAGCATAATTCACACACAATTGCAGCTTTACTAATAAATCTTCTTTACCGAGACATTATAAGTTTAATAATATTTTTCTGCTTAATTGCACAATTATAAAAGTTTCTGGTACTGGGACTGTTTTATAATAGCTGGCTTATAAAGGGGCACTGTTTTAGTTCAAGCCTAATTAAATGAGAATTATTTATATTATCTGGGAAATAATAAATCTGCCACAATTTTCATTTATTTACAAAGGAATTTATAAAGACATGCATTTCTTAAAAAAGCAAAAAGCTCTACTACAAATGTACTAATACAAAATTTGTAGTGCTTTGATTAACTTGTGGAGATGCATGCTTTTTGCAGACAAAGCCTTCTTTGGCTGTTCTGCAAGTGTTACTGGTTTGCAGTGTTCCCATAGAGACCAGCTTGAGCTTGCAGAGGTCTAAAACATATCAGCGTAGTGTGAAGTGTACAGTAAAAGAAAGGTCTTCTCATTTCCCTCGGCCATTTCTCTCCCTCTTGTACACACATACATACACGCCACACAGTTTGTCAGCTCCCTTCACTCCAGACTGATTCAAAACTGAATATCTCTTGTATACCATGACTGAAATGTCAAAAATATATTTCATTGCTGGGGAACCTCGCCTCCCCCCTCCATTATTTTGTATAACTTAATGAGGCATCTCCACCTTGGAAAAAATGTCGTTGTTTACTTTTATTAGTAGTATTCATTAGGAGTCTGTCCCAGGGATCTATGGTCCAAAACCATGTATTATAGCTGACTTTTTTTTTCTTAACTATCATTCGATATTTTAGCAGCAGCAGATTATTCTTCTTCTTCTTTCAGCTTTTCCTGGTTAGGGGTCACCACAGCGGATCGTCCGTCCGCTCATGATTGGCAGTGGAGTTTTACGGTGTCGTGTTGCCAGCCTGGAGCCCAAACTTTCACAGAAGGCAAACACATGCATGCACTCACACCTAGGGCCAATTTAGAGTGTCCAATCCACCTACAGCACGTTTCTGATATGTGGGAGGAAACCGGAGCACCCGGAGGAAACCCACGTGACCACAGGGAGGACATGCAGACTCCGCACAGAAGGCATCGAACCGGAGAACCTCTTGCTGTGAGGTGGCAATGTTAACAACTGCACCACCGTAGCCACCCAGCAGCAGCAGCATGTTATTGTTTCACTTATTTGGTAGTAGTCAAATTAAATGAAGTTTGCATATTATAAAAAAAAAAACAATTAAAGAAGGTGTTGAAGTGCATGAGGCTGTTGAATTTTTAAAGCCTCTTACTTAACCTGGGGGACATGTGGAAGGTGAAAGAAATTCCCCTGGCAGGGCAGTGGATAACCAAAACAAACAAAAAAAATGCAAAAAGTCCTGCAAGTAAAGCGCACCTTAGGAAAACAGATAAAGGCTCACCAGACTGACGGACTCTGTTCAAATAAGCTCACTGGTGCTACAACCTCATTTAATCAGTGGATTTAATTATAAACAAACACCTTGATTCTAAATCTGAAGGGAGACAGACAAAAAAGAGAGAAAGATAAAGCAAAAGTTGGCAGGGGTGGGGACTGAAAGCTCCGCAGCAAAAGTAAGATGGATGACTAGATTGTGAAGTATAACTTTTTTTGGATTAAGATAACCAGACATATTTCTATTCAAACAGGGATGAAATACTATGCTAAGAAAGATTATTATTACCAAACGAATAGTTAATTGTATATTAACATAAAAAATATGACCAACTAGATCTTTTTACCCTGGATTTATGGATACTTGTGCCCAATCCAGAGCTGATGACAAACCAGATTGCCAATGTCACAGCATGTACAATGCAAAGCAATGATCTACTGTTTTTTCTCATGTTACTATTTGCCCCAAGTTCTTGTATAACAGGGAAGAGTGCTAGATATATAGGAGCTTGATATATGTGCCCGAGAACTGGTTGAGTCGAGTGTGTATTGGCATGTAGTAGTAATGAAGACAATGCTTATATGGACTTCATGCATTTCTTAATATTTATGCAACTATGTATGTTTAAGGTAAAAATGAGAAAGTGATAATTATTTATTTTTATTTATTACAGTTGCTGACTGGGATAGTCTGAATGGGCAGAGGTCAGGGAGAAACGCTCCAATTTTTATGCAAAACAGACTAACAGTAAACAAATACAGACAATAGTGCAAAAGTAGTAAACTGATGGTGAGAAAGAGGAGGTAGGAAAAGGCAAGGAATAGGTGATGGGGAAAATAATGAGAATAGTACGGCAGTGCGGAGCTGGGTGATGAGAATGGTAAGGGAGCGTGGAGCTATGTGATGAGAATGGTAAGGGAGCGTGGAGCTACATGATGAGAATGGTAAGGGAGCATGGAGCTACATGATGAGAATGGTAAGGGAGCATGGAGCTACATGTTGAGAATGGTAATGGAGCATGGAGCTATGTGATGAGAATGGTAAGGGAGCGTGGAGCTACATGATGAGAATGGTAAGGGAGCATGGAGCTACATGTTGAGAATGGTAATGGAGCATGGAGCTACGTGATGAGAATGGTAAGGGAGCGTGAAGCTACATGATGAGAATGGTAAGGGAGCATGGAGCTACATGTTGAGAATGGTAATGGAGCGTGGAGCTACGTGATGAGAATGGTAAGGAAGCGTGGTGCTACATGTTGAGAATGGTAAGGGAGCATGGAGCTACGTGATGAGAATGGTAAGGGAGCGTGGTGCTGGGTGATGAGAATGGTAAGGGAGCGTGGAGCTACATGATGAGAAAGGTAAGGGAGCATGGTGCTGGGTGATGAGAATGGTAAGGGGGCGGGGAGCTACGTGATGAGAATGGTAAGGTAGCATGGAGCTACGTGATGAGAATGGTAAGGGAGCATGGAGCTACGTGATGAGAATGGTAAGGGAGCGTGGTGCTGGGTGATGAGAATGGTAATGGAGTGTGGAGCTGGCTGATGAGAATGGTAAGGGAGCGGGGAGCTACGTGATGAGAATGGTAAGGGAGCATGGAGCTGGGTGATGAGAATGGTAAGGGAGTGTGGTGCTGGGTGATGAGAATGGTAAGGAAGGATGAAGCTGGGTGATGAGAATGGTAAGGGAGCATGGAGCTATGTGATGAGAATGGTAAGGGATCATGGAGCTACGTGATGAGAATGGTAAGGGAGCATGGAGCTACGTGATGAGAATGGTAAGGGAGCATGGAGCTACGTGATGAGAATGGTAAGGGAGCATTGAGCTACGTGATGAGAATGCTAAGGGAGCGTGGAGCTGGGTGATGAGAATGGTAAGGGAGCATGGAGCTACGTGATGAGAATGGTAAGGGAGCATGGAGCTGGGTGATGAGAATGGTAAGGGAGTGTGGTGCTGGGTGATGAGAATGGTAAGGGAGCATGGAGCTACATGTTGAGAATGGTAAGGGAGCGTGGAGCTGGGTGATGAGAATGGTAAGGGAGTGTGGAGCTGGGTGATGAGAATGGTAAGGGAGCGTGGAGCTGGGTGATGAGAATGGTAAGGGAGCGTGGAGCTGGGTGATGAGAATGGTAAGGAAGCGTGGAGCTGGGTGATGAGAATGGTAAGGGAGCGTGGAGCTGGGTGATGAGAATGGTAAGGGGGCGTGGTGCTGGGTGATGAGAATGGTAAGGAAGTGTGGAGCTGGGTGATGAGAATGGTAAGGGAGCGTGGAGCTACATGTTGAGAATGGTAAGGGAGCATGGAGCTGGGTGATGAGAATGGTAAGGGAGCGTGGTGCTGGGTGATGAGAATGGTAAGGAAGCATGGAGCTATGCGATGAGAATGGTAAGGGAGCGTGGAACTGGGTGATGAGAATGGTAAGGGAGCGTGGTGCTGGGTGATGAGAATGGTAAGAGAGTGTGGAGCTGGGTGATGAGAATGGTAAGGGGGTATGGTGCTGGGTGATGAGAATGGTAAGGAAGTGTGGAGCTGGGTGATGAGAATGGTAAGGGAGCGTGGAGCTACGTGATGAGAATGGTAAGGGAGCATGGAGCTACATGTTGAGAATGGTAAGGGAGCATGGAGCTACATGATGAGAATGGTAAGGGAGCATGGAGCTACGTGATGAGAATGGTAAGGGAGCATGGAGCTACGTGATGAGAATGGTAAGGGAGCATGGAGCTACATGTTGAGAATGGTAATGGAGCATGGAGCTACGTGATGAGAATGGTAAGGGAGCGTGGAGCTACATGATGAGAATGGTAAGGGAGCATGGAGCTACATGATGAGAATGGTAAGGGAGCATGGAGCTACATGTTGAGAATGGTAATGGAGCATGGAGCTATGTGATGAGAATGGTAAGGGAGCATGGAGCTACATGATGAGAATGGTAAGGGAGCATGGAGCTACATGTTGAGAATGGTAATGGAGCATGGAGCTACGTGATGAGAATGGTAAGGGAGCGTGAAGCTACATGATGAGAATGGTAAGGGAGCATGGAGCTACATGTTGAGAATGGTAATGGAGCGTGGAGCTACGTGATGAGAATGGTAAGGGAGCGTGGTGCTACATGTTGAGAATGGTAAGGGAGCATGGAGCTACGTGATGAGAATGGTAAGGGAGCGTGGTGCTGGGTGATGAGAATGGTAAGGGAGCGTGGAGCTACATGATGAGAAAGGTAAGGGAGCATGGTGCTGGGTGATGAGAATGGTAAGGGAGCGGGGAGCTACGTGATGAGAATGGTAAGGGAGCATGGAGCTATGTGATGAGAATGGTAAGGGAGCATGGAGCTACGTGATGAGAATGGTAAGGAAGCGTGGTGCTGGGTGATGAGAATGGTAAGGGAGTGTGGAGCTGGCTGATGAGAATGGTAAGGGAGCGGGGAGCTACGTGATGAGAATGGTAAGGGAGCATGGAGCTGGGTGATGAGAATGGTAAGGGAGTGTGGTGCTGGGTGATGAGAATGGTAAGGAAGCATGAAGCTGGGTGATGAGAATGGTAAGGGAGCATGGAGCTATGTGATGAGAATGGTAAGGGATCATGGAGCTACGTGATGAGAATGGTAAGGGAGCATGGAGCTACGTGATGAGAATGGTAAGGGAGCATGGAGCTATGTGATGAGAATGGTAAGGGAGCATTGAGCTACGTGATGAGAATGGTAAGGGAGCGTGGAGCTGGGTGATGAGAATGGTAAGGGAGCATGGAGCTACGTGATGAGAATGGTAAGGGAGCATGGAGCTGGGTGATGAGAATGGTAAGGGAGCATGGTGCTGGGTGATGAGAATGGTAAGGGAGCATGGAGCTACATGTTGAGAATGGTAAGGGAGCGTGGAGCTGGGTGATGAGAATGGTAAGGGAGTGTGGTGCTGGGTGATGAGAATGGTAAGGGAGCGTGGAGCTACATGTTGAGAATGGTAAGGGAGCATGGAGCTGGGTGATGAGAATGGTAAGGGAGCGTGGTGCTGGGTGATGAGAATGGTAAGGAAGCATGGAGCTATGCGATGAGAATGGTAAGGGAGCGTGGAACTGGGTGATGAGAATGGTAAGGGAGCGTGGTGCTGGGTGATGAGAATGGTAAGAGAGTGTGGAGCTGGGTGATGAGAATGGTAAGGGAGCATGGAGCTGGGTGATGAGAATGGTAAGGAAGTGTGGTGCTGGGTGATGAGAATGGTAAGGGAGTGTGGAGCTGGCTGATGAGAATGGTAAGGGAGCGGGGAGCTACGTGATGAGAATGGTAAGGGAGCATGGAGCTGGGTGATGAGAATGGTAAGGGAGTGTGGTGCTGGGTGATGAGAATGGTAAGGAAGCATGAAGCTGGGTGATGAGAATGGTAAGGGAGCATGGAGCTATGTGATGAGAATGGTAAGGGATCATGGAGCTACGTGATGAGAATGGTAAGGGAGCATGGAGCTACGTGATGAGAATGGTAAGGGAGCATGGAGCTACGTGATGAGAATGGTAAGGGAGCATTGAGCTACGTGATGAGAATGGTAAGGGAGCATGGAGCTGGGTGATGAGAATGGTAAGGGAGCATGGAGCTACGTGATGAGAATGGTAAGGGAGCATGGAGCTGGGTGATGAGAATGGTAAGGGAGCGTGGTGCTGGGTGATGAGAATGGTAAGGGAGCATGGAGCTACATGTTGAGAATGGTAAGGGAGCGTGGAGCTGGGTGATGAGAATGGTAAGGGAGCGTGGAGCTGGGTGATGAGAATGGTAAGGGAGCGTGGAGCTGGGTGATGAGAATGGTAAGGGAGCGTGGAGCTGGGTGATGAGAATGGTAAGGAAGCGTGGAGCTATATGATGAGAATGGTAAGGGAGCGTGGAGCTGGGTGATGAGAATGGTAAGGGGGCGTGGTGCTGGGTGATGAGAATGGTAAGGAAGTATGGAGCTGGGTGATGAGAATGGTAAGGGAGCGTGGAGCTACATGTTGAGAATGGTAAGGGAGCATGGAGCTGGGTGATGAGAATGGTAAGGGAGCGTGGTGCTGGGTGATGAGAATGGTAAGGAAGCATGGAGCTATGCAATGAGAATGGTAAGGGAGCGTGGAACTGGGTGATGAGAATGGTAAGGGAGCGTGGTGCTGGGTGATGAGAATGGTAAGAGAGTGTGGAGCTGGGTGATGAGAATGGTAAGGGGGTGTGGTGCTGGGTGATGAGAATGGTAAGAAAGTGTGGAGCTGGGTGATGAGAATGTTAAGGGAGCATGGAGCTACATGTTAAGAATGGTAAGGGAGCGTGGAGCTGGGTGACGAGAATGGTAAGGAAGTGTGGAGCTGTAAGGGAGCATGGAGCTGGGTGATGAAAATGGTAAGGGAGCATGGAGCTACATTTTGAGAATGGTAAGGGAGCGTGGAGCTGGGTGATGAGAATGTTAAGGGAGCGTGGAGGTACATGTTAAGAATGGTAAGGGAGCGTGGAGCTGGGTGATGAGAATGGTAAGGAAGTGTGGAGCTGGGTGATGAGAATGGTAAGGGAGCGTGGAGCTATGTGATGAGAATGGTAAGGGAGCATGGAGCTACATGATGAGAATGGTAAGGGAGCGTGGAGCTATGTGATGAGAATGGTAAGGGAGCGTGGTGCTGGGTGATGAGAATGGTAAGGGAGCATGGAGCTGGGTGATGAGAATGGTAAGGGAGCGTGGAGCTACGTGATGAGAATGGTAAGGCAGCATGGAGCTACGTGATGAGAATGGTAAGGGAGCGTGGAGCTATGTGATGAGAATGGTAAGGGAGCGTGGAGCTATGTGATGAGAATGGTAAGGGAGTGTGGAGCTGGGTGATGAGAATGGTAAGGGAGCATGGAGCTGGGTGATGAGAATGGTAAGGGAGAGTGGTGCTGGGTGATGAGAATGGTAAGGGAGCATGGTGCTGGGTGATGAGAATGGTAAAGAAGCATGGAGCTACGTGATGAGAATGGTAAGGAAGCATGGAGCTACGTGATGAGAATGGTAAGGGAGCATGGAGCTACATGATGAGAATGTTAAGGGAGCATGGAGCTACATGTTGAGAATGGTAAGGGAGCATGGAGCTACATGTTGAGAATGGTAGGGGAGCATGGAGCTACATGTTGAGAATGGTAAGGGAGCGTGGAGCTGGGTGATGAGAATGGTAAGGGAGCATGGAGCTGGGTGATGAGAATGGTAAGGAAGCATGGAGCTGGGTGATGAGAATGGTAAGGAAGCATGGAGCTGGGTGATGAGAATGGTAAGGAAGCATGGAGCTGGGTGATGAGAATGGTAAGCAAGTGTGGAGCTGGGTGATGAGAATGGTAAGGAAGCATGGAGCTGGGTGATGAGAATGGTAAGAAAGCATGGAGCTGGGTGATGAGAATGGTAAGGAAGCATGGAGCTGGGTGATGAGAATGGTAAGGAAGCATGGAGCTGGGTGATGAGAATGGTAAGGAAGCATGGAGCTATGTGATGAGAATGGTAAGGGAGCGTGGAGCTAAGCGATGAGAATGGTAAGGGAGCATGGAGCTGGGTTATGAGAATGGTAAGGGAGCGTGGAGCTACGTGATGAGAGTGGCAAGGGAAGCGTGATGCTGGGTGATGAGGGGTGGGTATGACAGTGAGTGAAGGAATAGATAGCAAATATGTAGATGAGACCTTTCATGGGTAATTTAATTATGTAAAAAGGGACTATATTACTTCATCGAACATTCATTCCTGTGAATACCTATTCATCGTCCCCTTTACATTGGACATCCATTCATCAAATGTTAAAATCAGCAAATTTTTTTTTATAGGGAAGGGAGATAGATAGCCATCACTGGAAATTTGCCCTTTTCCCCACTGTAGTAGGCGCAGCGCCCACAACAGTGGGTTTGAAATAATGTAGTGTGTGTGATGAGCTCTGTGGTAGACAACTAACTTCCCTCCTATAAAAAAAGTTTGTTGATTTTAACATTCGATGAATGGATGTTCAATGTAAAGGGATCAATGAATAGGCATTTGCGGGAATGAATGCTCGATGAAGTAATACAGATCCATGCAAAAGATCTAATTAACATGAAACGTTATATAACCAACACAGTAATTATAAAACTGCCTGTATATACCAAAACATGAGTGCAGTGTGAGTTAGGTAAGCTCTTACTAATCTACCTTGTTAAGATGCATTCTTGCCCAATATTTGTTAGGCTTCTGTCCTTCTTACCACTCCTTGCTTTCACATCAAAACTTAGTTTCAGTATTAAAATTACCAAATGATGTCAATAGGGAGAAATTATATTAGAAATGATGAATAAGTTCATGAATTAATAAATAAACGCATATATTTGCTTATTATTTAGTAGATGGGTTTATATTATTCAGCAGAGATGTTACTGTAACATTTTGGAGATGTATACCATCATAATGGCTTGCTGATAATTTACCTGCTTTAACATTTTAGAGATTGTGTTAATATTTCCATTGCACTCATCAAATCACTCCTTTTCAATTAACTTGAATAAAAAACAATCCAATCTGTTCACTTACCAGCAGCCCGAAGCATCCCAGTTTCCTTCTTCTTGGGGAACTTCCAATTTATCTTGGCTAGATGAGGGACTACTGTCCCCTTGTGGACTTCCAATTTCATGCATCAATTTTAACTTACTAAAAAAAGAAAATAAAAGAAATCTGTATGCAATGCATCACAGAAATTTCCTTTCCCATTCTATAAATAAAAGTAACAAAAACACTCACTTGCTTTAAACTACTGTAATTTTTTGAAGATCTGCTCTGTATTTTGAAAAGAACAAGCCAGTAGGCATTTCCTTTCCTTAAAAAACTTAGCTGTTATCAGAATCAGAATCACATTTATTGGCCAAGTATGTGCACATACAAGGAATTTGACCCCGGTTTCAATTACTCTAAAAGTATGAATTACATAAATGACATACATACAATTATTAAGAACAACACAAATTACATAACATGGAACTATTAAGAACAAGACAAAAAACTGTAAATATACATATACATATAAGGTGCAAAGTGCAACTCAGTGCAAGAAATACTGAAATAAACTCTGAAAGAAACAAATATTAACAATATGTAAATAATACTGTAGAGTCCTTGGAGACTCGGAAAAGAATACCTCTGCCTAATAAGCTGAGTTAACCATTTATGAACTTGATGGCCCATGGGGAAAAAAAAACGTTCTTATATCTGCTTGTTTTGGTGAGTATTAATCTACAACGCCTGGCCAGGGGTAATATTTCAAAAAGATGGTGGCATGGACGTGAAGGGTCGCAATGATTTTCCCTGCCCTTTTCATGACTTTGGAATAGTACAGGTCCTGTAAGGAGGGCAAACTAGCACCAATGATATTTTCAGCAGACCTGACTATTCGATGTAACCTATTTTTTCATGATCAGACAGAGATAACAAACCACACTGTTATGGATGAGCTGAGAACAGACTCCATGACTGCTGTATAGAAATGAAACAGCAGTTCCTGTGGGAGGTTGAACTGTTATGCAGCATTCATCCACAGACAGTTAATCCCATATAGATGTACGATAAAAAAGTTCTACTTTGCATTTGTAGTCCAGGATAAAGCTTTCCCAGAGGTAACATCAGAAATTACAGCTTCATTCAAGATTTAATTCTGTGCCCGCCCCCTCACCCAGCATTGTACATGACTTTTCAGTTCCTTGACATCTGTGCAGATTCCTTTCTATCTACAAATATTCTCCAAGAGACATGTCCATTCATCCCCTGTTCAATTGCCCCATGAATCTATTTCTTTCCAGCCAGGATAGTATAATCTCGCTGCCATGAGCCACACCAACTAGCTACCTCTCAGCCCTCCTCCCCATTCATAGTCTGCTTCTTAAATTACAAAAGCCTGTTTGCAGATGACAAGTTTATCAACTTCATCATGAACTCTCCATGGCAACTGTTAGAATCTGTAGCTGTGACCCATGGTGGATGTGGATGTTGTAAGTGAGGAACGACACTGTTTAAATCCAAGTATTGCACTGAATGACTGGCTTATCTGTAGCCCAACCTTTGCTACATTAACAGCTACAAATTCTGCTTACAGCAGAGTTACTGTTGTACAACAAATTTCACATTTTCAGAAACAGCTATTAGATTACAGGAAGACACAAGTTCATAATGCTTATCTGGAAATGTGCATTTCTAAAGGATCTGTACCACAGGGTTTATGCATATGGAAGTTCCCAAATGGTGTCTACCTCGGCTCACCATTATATTTTGAGTTACCCAGCTCACTGTTATATTTTGAGTAGGTAGAAATGTTTAATAAGTAAGGTTTAGATTTATTACAAATAATTAGGGAGAACAACAAAAAAAATGAGAATGCTTTTATCTCAAATAAGCAGTTTGGACTCTAATATTAAATCAGACTTGCTTTTTGAACAATATTCAGAGTCCTACTTAACGACTTTTAGTTATGTTGATCAATAAGAGGTTCTTATTAAAACTAGGAAGCAGAAAAAATTGGAAGTTCATGTCATTGCCTATAAAACAAATTCAGCATACCTGGTGCCTAAACAAAAGGGTTTTTAATGATCCTACATTTAGACTTCCAGATTCTTATACAAGATCAGATTTTGACACTATGGGCGAGGCAATATCAGGCGCTCATGATGCAACAAATTATTTGGATTACTCTGTACAACCGATGTCCCACCTGGTCCTTTTTTGGACAAACCTACTTATCTGGATGAACAAATAATAAGCAATTCAGAGTCTCTGTCATTGAAAAAGAGGAACTACAAAGCCCAGAGGTCAAGCTCACTCAAAGGGATGGTAATTACAGGACTTCAGGGCAGTAACAATCCACATTTGATCTCAAAAAATGGTTTCAAAATTTTCAATTACTCAAATGTTACTGTTACGGACAAACATTTTAACCTTGAGAGGATTTACATTTGTACCTAATTCTAGGTTCAATGTATCAGACACTTTATTAGAAGTGAAGCTTTTTGTTAAAAAGCTGAATTTGTTTATTTAACAATAGCAATGAATTTGTACATGGTGATCTGAAGAGAAAGTACTTTTGTACTCCCAAATATCACAGTGATTAATGTATTTGAGAACGTATATCATTGGGACATTTGGTTGTATATCTAATGGCCCGTCATAGCATTAATAATTAAGTTCAGGAGAAAAAGAAACAGCAAAAAATTTAACTTTAGATGGGAACACAAGCATTATGAAACTTGATGTCTGAGAGAGTGTGTGTGTGTGGGGGTGGGGGGGTGGGAGTACTTATGGACTCTTCTGATTATTCTAACAAAATAAAAACAAAACCAAAAACATACCGTGGAATAAAACTCCAAAAACTGTAAGAAAACCAAAACAATGTATGGAAACCAACAAGATGAACTACTATGTAATTTACAGGTGTACTCCTTGCAATTTATTAATGCTTTCGGCCAATAACAATAAACTTCTTCAGATAAATAACTTATCAAATACAACATAAACAAACATCCCATTTTATATTACCTGCCAAAACGTAGCATGACATCATCGTTCATCCCCTTAAAGTCATACGCTTAAAAATGACCTTACATGGCAACAAATAAGTAATGCAATATATAAAAAAATTTATTTAAAAGCATTCCAACTACAAAAAAGGAATAATAATAAATCAATGCATACAACCCCTACTATAACATCAATTCCTAGTCAATTAAATTCATCTTAACAGTGATTTTAATTTTAGGACACAAGCTAATGTACAATTTTCATTCAGATGGGAAAGGCAAAAGCATTCAACTTAATCTGCCACAGCAGCTCCCTTTCTTCAAGTTTTAATGTCCACTGCCTGCCTCTTACATTTTTCTTAACTTGCTCTATAATCAGGTAGTGAAAAAAGATTATTCTGATTACTCATTATATGCTTAGTGAGGGCGTTATTACAATTATCTTTAGCGATATTATATTGGTGTCCATAAACATGTTGCTTAAAACCCCTCTCAGTTTTTCCTATATAAAATACAGGACATAACTGGCATCTCACCATATATATGACACCCTTCATATCACAGGAATATTTCCTTTTAATCCTATAAGTGTAATTGATCCTAACAACCTGAAAAATCATTTTTAAACTCATTACTTTTCTATAAGTAATCTTAGGGGCATCTCCGATCTTATTAATAAGAGTAACATCTCCTTGAATATACTCCAGTTTTACTCAGCACATTTCTAATGTTATAAGAATCACTAGAATATGAAGTGATAAAACTAATTTTATATTGAAACTTCACACTGGATTCAATAGATACATTGACTATTTTCATGCCTGGCTCCCTTACATGTGTTTCTTTACCCAAAATGGGTTTAAACTACCCTCTCTCTCTCTCTCTTCATATGAACCTCTGATATCAGTTCATCCACTAATAATATAGGGTAACGCCTTCCTAAGAATATTTCCTTAAGGTGTTGACATTCCTGTATAAATCCTCCATTAATGAAGTCATCTTCGCCACCCTTACCAATTGGCCTTTGACAACAGCCTTTCTTTGGGGAAGGGATGGGAACTGCTAAAAAGTAAGAATGTATTCAAATAGGTGGGCTTCCTATAATTTTTTACCAAGTATCTATTATTGATTCTATCCTTCTTAAGATGTACATTCAGAAAAGCTATTAAATCTGTATCAAATTGGGAGATAAATTCCAAAAATGTGGTACTATTTTAAATTTTTTCCACAAATGCTGCTGCTGTATCAACATCCCCTTTCCATACAACAAAGATATCCAGGTACCTAATGCATCAGAAAATCTCGTTCATAATAACCTCATCTTTAAATAAACACTCTCTTTCCCAAAAGGCCATGACTGCATTTGCGAAGCTAGCTCCACAAGGGAAGCCCATTGCCACCCCACTTTTTTGTAAAAAATATTCATTGTTAAACAAAATAAAATTATTACTAAGGACAATATCCAGCAACCTTTCTATCAAATTAATTTCACTTGGGTCCACAACCCAGCTAATTCCTATATTCTTGGGGATAACTGATTTATATATTGCATTACTTGTTATTGCACTATAAGGTAATTTTTAAGCAAATGACTTTAAGGGGATGAATGATAACGTCATGCTACATTTTGGCAGGTAATATAAAATGGGATGTTTGTTTATCTTGTATTTGATATGTTTTTTATCTGAAGAAGTTTGTTTATTGTTAATGGACGAAAGCGTTTATAAATTGCAAGGAGTACACGTATAAATTACATAGTAGTTCATCTTGTTGGTTTCCATACATTGGTTTGGTTTTCTTACAGTTATTCTAACAAAATGTTACAATTAGTACTAGATGTAAACAAATATGTTGTAGTGTCTTTAAATGAGATTAATTTAGCTTATTGTAAAGTGGATTTGAATTTACAGAAATTATTACTTGACGGGATCATTACCTCTATCCTATATTAATTTTTACATATAGAGCAAGCGATAGTGATATTTGGCATCCCAAAAGTCTAAAAGGATGGTTTGATTTCTCCTATGAGATCCATTGTAGCCGCAAAAATTTCAAAGACATACCCTTTAGCTGTATACCTTGATAGGAAATTGAAGTTCTTTACAGGCGAATTTAAATATATACTGAACTTCTTTTTATTTTTGAATCTATCACATATTGGAGGATTTTTTCTCACCTTCTATGCTGCCCCTTTGATTGTTTAGTGGTTTCTACATTTTGGCACGTTATCCTACCTAATTTTTAGAAAGAATTGATGAGGGTATTTTGTTTTCATCCCCAAAAGCCCCCATTTATTGACTGCAATCTTCAATGACTATCCAGAAAAAGAAACAGACTACAATATGAGGCAAAGTCAGAGACAGTCTGGAAAATCATATTTTAAATTGAACAGATAACACTCTCAACCATAGCCAGCCTGCAGTCCATACCTCTCAACCTCTCTGCTTAAGAGTCAGATTCAAAGCCAAGAGTAATGAGGGTCAAAGGACCAAAATTAGAGATGCATTCTAATTACTGTAATTCACTTACAAAGTTCACAAAGCAATGTTTTTTGCATAAACTTACTTTTTCTGAAGAATAAGAAACATGAAATACTAATGTCTGGCATTGTTGACTGATTTCAACCCTAAGTGATTTATCAGAAAATCAAATGTTTTAAGAGGCATAAGGAAAATATGAGGTAAATCAAAGATGTTCTGCAAAATCAAGGACAGCTCAGAGCTATGCTGTAGTACCACTGAGCTGCAATTGCCAGAGTCATTATATCTGGTTGTATACCAAGATATAAAAACAAATTGTTCACATCATGTTTTGTGACCATCCACAGTAAGTCATTCATTTAATATTCTCCACTATGCTGTTCAGCATTCCCCTGCTTACTGTTCATTGTTTTCATAGGTTCATAGGTAGGTACTAGGCTATCGGCCCTGTGGCCAATATAAGCCTAGCCAAAAAGGTACCCTGGCTTTTGCCACCCAAGAAAATTATTTTCATGTGCCCTTGTCGAGCAGAGCCACAGAAGTGATCCCTGGGGTGAATGTCCTATTTCCCATCCAATCATCAAGATTTTTCCCTTATAGAGTAAGGGATGGTGTTGAAAGCCTTGGCAAGATCTAGATAAGCTGTGTGAACCACCTTACCCTCATCTATGGCTTTGGTGACTGCTTCAAAGAAGTCAATCAGGTTTAGGAGACATGATCTGCCTTTTACAAACCTGAACTGGGTAGGGTCCATTGTTTGGAGATTACCAATGTCTTTGTTTATGAGTTCCATGATGCTACGTTCCATGGCCTTGCAGATCAGGCTTGTCATGCTAATGGGGTGGTAGTTCCGGGGGTCCATCGTGGCTCCCCATTTGTGGTGTGGGATAACCATCACGGTGCACCATTCAATGGGCACAAAACCTCCCAATGAATCATGGGAAGCTAATGAGCATAGAGAGCTGGAGCTGTACAGAGGATCACTGGATGCCACTTGCTTATTTATAAATTCATCCATTTATTTAATTTTAAGTAAACATAAAACTAATTAACAAAAAAACAAAATGAAGTAGTTGTGGGCTATGTTGATGCATGCAATTGGCAGGAACTGCGACTATAACTAATAAGTACTGGCAGTGTCTAACATTTATTTATTTATTTTTGAGAAAGCAAGCAAACTGTTATATTTGGCTGATAAGTGAACTAAAATGGCTAGCAGTGCTGAATACAACATTTTTTTTTGTTTAACTTAAATTATTTTATTGGCTGGCCATGGGCCCCCTGGAGCTGTGGGCCCAGAGTTGTCTTCCATTTTGCCCCATTATAATCTGCAACAGTATGCACACACAGATGCATGCATGCATGCGGTCATAAACAATGTGGAAAAATACAGCAAACCTGGCAAAAGTATTACTAAGATCTGCCTCCACTTGACCTCTACTTCAAGGAAAAAAAGACTACATGAAATGCTCCGCAGGACTTTACCAAAACTATTGTGGATTTAACTTTTTTAAACAGCTTTATTAAATTATCACTTAAGATGTAGGCAAATATATATTAACAGAAAAACAAACAAACCATTTTAATATGTTTCCATTTAAATTTAATGCACATCATATATTTGCTTTGCTACTATCATTAGTCCATTACAAAAAAATTGCTGAATTCCTGCCTACTCTTAAACCTCACTCCTCCTCATTAACATTGTTCTGCATGTATTGTTGCTACAATTTCTATTCACTTCTATGTAATTTGTTCCTTCCCTTTTCTAAAGATGGCTCTTCCAGTTGTTTCATCTCTTATAATATCCGATACCTCAAATACAGTTGGTCTAGACTTTGATTTCCATTTTCTAGTAATTGCTTTTTTGGCAGCCAACTGAATTAAACTTAATAAGGCCTTACTAATGTCTAGACAATTCAGATCCTTTATCCAAGCTCAAAAGAATCATTTCTTTACTTACAGCCATTTGCTCACTCAATATTTCTGATAGCGTACTCTAAAAAAATAAATAAATAACATCTGCCAGCTCATTATACTCCCAGAACATATCTGCCAGCTCATTATACTCCCAGAACATATCTTCCCAGTTAATTTCTTCTGTATCACACCTCCAACATTTGCTGTCTACCTGAGGAAAAATTATTTTAAGTCTGCTTGGGGCATAAAATACTTCTGAAAACACTTCCAACCAAAGATTCTAAACCTTCTGGACTTGGCTGCATGCTTGGGAGCCATAAATGTGTCTTCCCATTATTTTCTTGTAAACTGCTTTTACAGTCTCTCTTCCCAATTTTTTCTGTCCTTCTTGGATTGATTCTTACAGTCAACATGCAATATTATACATGGCCTGTTAATTCAGCTGCATCTGTTCTAGATTCAACAAAAAAAATTATCAGAGCAGGTCTTTTACTTAGAATTCCTCTAGCCTTTCTCTTTGCCTGTACTCTGAGATCAAGCCCTAATATAGAAGGCAGTCTCTAGCCTGCAAGTTAGATGTCTTCTTAGCCTAATCCCACTCTATTTCCTTTCCTGCTTGAGTTATTTGCTCCCAGTATCATGGTTCCTTTGCATGCTGTCACCAGTAAGTTCTAGCCCCTTCTTGCCTATTTTCTATACCCTACTAGCTGTCATCTCTATTGGCAAAATCTCCTTTCCCCATTCTGATATTGGCTTAGATCTTAGAGTACTTTCTACTGCTTTATTTATATAATACTCTGTATGATTATTATAATACTTAAGGATCTGCATCCAAAATGTCACTGTCTGTATTTTTTTGGACTTCCCCCTTGCTTCATCATCATCGCTTTCCACTTTGAATTCTAACCATCTGCTTGTGCTATGTATATGAGTCATAACTAGGTAGCTCTAAAATATCCCTTCAAATCATGTAATCCTAAACCACCTTTTTCTGTTGAAAGGATCAGCTTATCCAAGCTAAGTCTCCCTTCTTTCCCTCACAGATAAATTCCTCCAATTTTTTATTAATTATTGTCGTCAGGTTTAAGAACTCTTAAAATGCTGCACATTATTGTTATGTCCTTTAAGGTATGCTATATATTCTCAAATTTGCTTCTTTTGTATTCACAAATGTATCTACTATTTTGATAACTACATTACAAATATTAACATTTTGAAAATATGTATTTGTACCATTTAGGTTTCACTGTTTGCAAACATTGCATGTTTCTTTTCAATGCTCTTTATTTTATACACAACATAATACACTATGTATATCCTTTAGTTTGGTTCATGGCTAAAAAGGGTCCTTGGACTCGACAACCTATCTGGCAGATAAAAATCGAAAAAACAACACCTGAATAACAATGAACAGATGGCCAACTACCATAAAAGGGAAACAGTCTGGCAAATACGAAATGATGCATCCAGGGAACCGGGGTTAAATGACTATATATCTATTAAACCTTTTCTGGAATTGCAATAATTGTGTATACATTTTTAACACACAACATATAGATGTTATTCGTTATTAGTGTATGGATATGTGGATCAATTTTTAATTAGTAGGCACTAGATATGGACTTATATTTTAGTAGTTTTTTAGCATAATAGGTTTTTTAGCAGCACTATGATTTTAGAATTTTATATGAATTTTATATGTATTTTTATATGAATTTAATTGTATTTATTATAATACATTATATATGCGTATGCAACTGAACCGATAGAGGTTTATTGACTTTGATGGATGTTTATTGTTTCTTGGAAATGGCAACACATGAAAGCGGGCACTGGCACTTTAAATATATGTAGCACATTTTTGGCGCCAATAAGTTTTTAAATGAACTGGATTGATACTATGCAATTGTTCTGAAGAAGTCTGCATTGCGGCAGATGAAAGCGCCTAACTTTATGTTTATTATGTGATTTTGAGACGTTCACTAATAAAGTAGTTTGTAAGTTGTCGTTTAGTCGAGCCATGTATCTTGCTGCTTTATACAAACATAGCTGACGGTAGTTGGCCATCTGTTCATTGTTATTCAGATAAACAAAAATAAATAAACGAATACACACATAAATAAGTAATCGAATGAAGGAACACGTTAATAAATATTTGCTCTAATGAGCAAGTGAAGGATTTCATCCTACAGAAAGGTAAAAAGGGGCTGCAAATGCAGTTGTGTAGTGATATAATTTGTAGAAAGCCAGGACAGAATGAGGCGCAAATCTTCCCAATGTGCATGAGGTGCATAAGACAGTGTCAACATTTTATAAACTGCATGCCCCATTCCTCTATACCAGAGAGCCTGCAACAGTGGAGTGTTTACTCTATTCATTAGCAAACAAAGCACCATCAAATACACTCGGAGGCGCACACACACACACACACACACACACACACACACACACACACACACACACACATACATATATATCTAGACAGATGTCTAAGTATTGCATTGCTAATAACCATTATCATAATTATGTGCATATGTTGAGATGCAATGCACCCAGAGACCTCATCAAGCAACCTGCATCCCTTATCACTCTGCAGACTGTAGGAATGTAAACCATAAGGAGCATGTTCAGCATGCAGTACTTTTCCCTACATTAGCAGTACAGAGCATGTTCAGCACACAGTGCTTTTCTATGCACTAACAGTACCGAGCATGTTCAGCACGCAGTACTTTTCTATGCACAAACAGTACTGAGAACATTCAGCATGCAGTACTTTTTCCTGCATTAGCAGTACTGAGCATGTTCAGCACGCAGTACTTTTCTCTGCACCAACAGTACTGAGCATGTCAAAAGACAGTACTTTTCCATGTACTAAGCATACTAAACATGTTTACCACACAGTACTTTTCCTTCACACAAAGCATACTGAGCATTTTCAGCATAAAGTGTTTTTCCCCTGTACTAAGAGTACTGAGCATATTCAACATCCAGTACTTTCTCCTGTAACAGGCATGCTGAGCACATTCAGCATGCAGTACTTTTCCCCTGCACTAAGAATACTGAGCACGTTCAGCATGCAGTACTTTTCCCCTGCACTAAGAGTACTGAGCACATTCAGCATGCAGTACTTTTCCCCTGCACTAAGGGTTCTGAGCATGTTCAGCATGCAGTACTTTTCTACTGCCCTAAGAGTACTGAGCATGTTCAGCATGCGGTACTTTTCCCTACATAAGGCATACTCAGCATGTTAAGCATGCAGTACTTTTCCATGCAGTGAGGTTACTGAGCATGTTTATCATGCAGTACTTTTCCCCTACACAAAGCATATTGGGCATGTTCAGCATGCAGTACTTTTCCCTACATAAGGCATACTCAGCATGTTAAGCATGTAAGGTTACTGAGTATGTATATTATGCAGTACTTTTCCCCTACACAAAGCATACTGAGCATGTTCAGCATGTAGTACTTTTAACCATAAAATATTGCAACCAAAGTCTCAGTGCATAAAGAGAGAACCACACAGGTCAACACCGTATTAATAACTTAATTTTAATGAATTGTGTTTAGAGCGTTTGTCCTATATGAAAAGGACTTCAACAGAACTGAAATTGTAGCACTCCGCAATCCATATTTAAATTACCACCAGCCAATCACAATAACCCCCATAAATCACATGATCACATTAAAAACATTCCATCAGTTTAAAAAAAAACATTATTTCTTTCAAACCCCCTGAACAGGTAAGGGTGTGTCTATAAAGAGCATTATTCCTGTTTCACTTACTGATATCGTAGATATGCTTTGAACACATTCTGTTTTGTCTACATAGTGACAAATGTAAACTGATGTGTTACAAGAGGGCTGGAGTATTCAATAAAAAAAAAATTGATGTTTACAAATAATTGGTATATACACATCCAAAACATGTCCACACTGGTCACACATACCAGAATTTCTTTTATGTTTAATCACTTGATTTTTATTTTCAGTAGTTTCAGGTTTATTTGGTCTCTCCAGAATATTTCTAAGATTTTTTTTGTCCTTTTGTAAACAAACCAAGGCCTTTCCCCGAGAATTTTAAACAAAGTGGAATCAGCTTTAAAAATGGCCCAGTTTTTCTCAATTATCTTCCTAAAATTGCTAGAGTTATTACAGTATTGTAAAATTATTGTTCTTTTGTAAATAGGGGCCTTTTTGGTAAACTCATTCATACTGTTAACTGTGTTATCAGAACCCAGCAGTGGTTAAACTCTTCCATTTCTAGCCTCCTTAACCTCTAAGACAACTTGTTCCAAACATTTTCCAGATACCATCCTTATATAAACATATTGTAAACAACTTCTGCTTCCTTATGAAAAACTTCCACGTAGGATGTCATTCTAGACAGTCTGACCAGTTGTTCTTTAACAGGACTCATTTTGTAAGGGGTGGTAGCTCTTAAAATACAAGTAAGAACTTGAAAAAGTAGGTTTGCTATAAATCTTAGAAGATAAACCATTTTGCATTTTACAGTTTTACATCGAAATAGTCAACATGATCAAACTGAATGGAATGTGTCGACTTCCATAAACTGGAAGTGTAATATAGTACAAGAATGAATGCATGGAAGTCTCAGGATCAGGCCAAAACATACAAATGTCATCCAAGGCTCTGATATACTTACACCAACCACTGGTGTATTGTGTTTTGAATAAGTAATCTAGTTCTCACTTCAGCATAACTACATTGGCATAAATAGATGTGTATGCAGTACTCATGGCCACCCCTTTAATGTGCTTAAAAAATTAACCCTCAAAGTATAAATATTTAGTTTTTGAGCAAGTCTGGTGTTATACAAAAAATACATAAACATAAAATAGCATGGAGCACAAGTAGTCTACTCTGTAGTGGTATAAAATTCCATTCCAGTAGTTAAAAAAGAAATATTATCATTCCACAAATCATCAGAAATATCAGATAAACTCAAATGAGTATTTTAAAATGTGTTCCACTCATTCTGAAAGGGCTTAAGGTTACTTTAAATAAATACAGGCAAAGGATAAATCTTAGAACACTGTGTTGCTACTATAGGCCATAGCGAAGGATCATCTAGATTCTTATGTACTTTGGTATACCAAAAAATAGCGGGAATTCTAGGATGTTTATTAGTCAAAACGTAATATTCGTCATGATTACTGACTCATTTCTATAAAGAAATTGAATAAAAACACATTGATCTTACGATAAGCTAAGTTAATCTCATTCTTGGATATAGATCGATAGGAATCATTATCATATACTATTTGTAACATCTTACTTGTATAGTCTATCATATCCATGATGACTGTACCCCCCCTCCCCACAAACTGGCTTCATAAATCTCAATAATTTATTAGAAGAGATGTTTTATAAAAGATACTTTTTACATGGGGTCCAATTTCCTCATATCGGGACCACCCCATTTATTCAAAGACTGATGAAAGTCATGCTCACAACGCTTCTCAAATGCCTGTACTAACGTGTTCACTGGGGGGTTAAATATAATAATATGATGCATACTATCACTACATTAATTAGTAGGAAAACCCTCATTAGCATATAAAATAGTTTAATTTTCTAGTAAATTTAAATTCAACAAGGGAGTCCACCATATCACCATTTGTAGTAGATACAAAAGTGAACCCTTTTACCATAACACTAGAAATGAGTTTCAGTAACATTCTCACTGCTGTAGCTACAAATATTACATTCCTGGTAAGTATACACACTTGTATGGACTATCTCAGGGAGGTTTGGCACCAGGTGTTCCTGTTTGAGCAAACTCTGCTTCTGTGATTTCCCACTTTCTCCCTTCTTCACTTTCTCCTCAGGATTAGAGGATTCATGACTCTTGGATCTTCTCTACCTGTTGTTCGTTGGGGAATCCTTTCTGATCTCTTCAGAGGGGGAAATTCCTCATGGTAATCTAAAAAAGCATTAAAATTGTCTAGGTTAACTGCCTCCTGGTTAGTCCCATCTAAATATGAACCATTATCACCCATTACATCCCTATCAATTTGGTCTGTCCTAATGTCATAATCGCTAGAACCCTAAAAATGTTTAGATGAAGGGTAAGCAGTGTTGTTGGTATAATCTCTCTTGTCACATTCATTTTTTTTTTACAATGACAGCATCAACCTGACAACCCACCTTATTAAATGCATTCTTGTATTCAGTAACTTAAGATTCAAACATGTCAGCTTTGATATTATGGTCAAGTGGTGAGAATTCCATTAATAGTTCTTTGGTTATAATATCATTGCTCTTAATCAGGACCTCCATTCATTCACATCCATGACAGTCAGACATATTAAATAAGTTCTGTATACAAGGCTGAACTGTTGTCTAGATTGTTGGGAAATTTCCAAATCCTGAGCCAATTAGGGATTTTCATAGCTGTGATACAGGTTGGGTGGGGGGCGCCATGGAGCCCTTTTGCCTACGGTACTAGTTGACCTAAGGCCACTCCTGACATCATTCGCAGTTTCCCTTACTATTAATAACAATTCGTTACATCCTTTTCCCTTTAAACTGTATATACTATCTTCCATAATACGTTGCATTTTAATTTCCATTCTTTTCTGAATTATTTTCATCAAAATCTCAATCTATACTGTTAATGCTACAGGTCTCCAATTTTCAATTTTATTTTTATCTTGCTTTTTTGTTACAATTTTAAGTATACCACTGCATAAATCTTTATAGCTAAAACCTTCATTTAACCACTCATCTTAACACTCAACTGTCCAGACTTTGGAAGGATGTCACAAATTGCTTTTCATATTTTTTCTCCATCTCATCTAAAATGGAACATTATTTTGGGAAGTTCTAAGTTAACAGCACCAGCATTTAAAACGTATGCATAATTTGAGTCTTTTTTTTCATAGTTATTTTTTTATTTCTTCCTAACTCTGGAGGTAAAAGTTGAGTGGTATGCCACTCATTCAGAACTTTTTAAGAAGTGTTTTTTTTTTCTGCCTAACCATGAAATTCTTATAAAATTGATATCCTATTCCAGCCAGTCCTGAAACTGACTATAAAGCAACTTTTACAAGTAGTTATCGCATTCATATAAAGAAATCTCATTTTCCAATTCTTAATTTTCTTGTTCTGTTAATTTTGTAACATACCATTCTTTTTTGTACTTTCTTTCTATCTTGAAACATTTTCTTTAAACAGTTTATTACAATACTCATAATTTGTTTGCAAAAGTTTCTTACTTCTCCACCACTTTTCAGTTCTCTCATTATACTAGCATTATTTAACTATGCCACTCAAATAAGCTGATACTTCTTCTCTGTTTCCTTATAAACTCTCCATTCAATCACATAACGTTCTCTACCATTCCTTTCCAAACCCTTTAAAGCCTATATACGCATTGTTTTATAATTTGTTTTTTCTGCTTTTCCTATATCTGACTGCCATTCTAAAAAATATATTTTTTTATATTTTTCATTAAAAGTTTTTATAACACACACTGGTTGAAATGTGATCTTTTCATGAATACATACTTATTTCCTATCTTTTTTCATTGCACAGTTTCTCATTTACTCTTTTTATTCCTTTTCCAATCTGATATACTCCTTATTTTCCTGTATCTCTATCCATATAGCCTGTTACATGCATCTCCCCCTCAGCTATATTTAAATTTTGTGATACAATAAAATAATATATTTCAGTCTTATAGATACCTTGACTATATGTTTACAAATTATTATTCCAAATCTTTAAATCACCACATTCTTTACTTTATACATTTTCTTATTATTTTCTCTCCTTTTTTCCTCTCAACTCACAATTAAAATACCCCATTAATATATTCCTATTAATTACTACATTATCCAGAATTGTAGGAAATACATTTTCTTTCTTTGCTTGTAACATAGACATACAGTGATATAATTCTACATACCTGATTAACTATTGTACATCTCAGATGGCATAATCTTCCCATCACGACCAATGTTATATTCAATATTTTCACTGACCTTCTACAAAGTGCAACTCAGCTATACCAGAACATAATTTGTGTCCTAAGTTCAGCATTGTTTTGTTACACCTATACCACAACATAATTCGTTTCCTAGGTTCCATATTGTATCTCCTCCACAAAGTTTGTTTGTAATCAATCTTCTTGTGTCAAAAATCATACCTTTCTTTATTATGTTAACATCACACTTACTTCACCAATTTAGGATACCTATTCTTCTACTTACACTTTAATATTATTTACATTTACTGAAAGAACTCCAGTATTGTCATTATGCCTATGATGTAGCTTACCAGAAATTATGTACATTTTCAGTATTTGTCTCATTGGCATCATCCATTTCCTTTCTTGTTCTCTTTTACACTTATCCCTTAAACTATCATTTTCTGTCTCTTACTCTTTTGCCTTTCACTGTTTTCCAAATGATATCTTCCTCAGCACTTATTTCATAACCTTCTTCTATAATATCCTCTGTGTCATTTTTCTTTTTATCTTTATTTTTACCCGATTTTGCTTACCTACTTCCTCTATCTTTTAATGGGGGGATTTTCGTCTGTCCATATACTGTTATCACTTTTGTTTTCGTCTTCATTCTTTTTCTCTAGATTACAATTCACACATAAATGCCCAGTTTTGTTACATTTATAACATTTCAATTAATGTTTTTGCATCATGACTGGTTCCCTCCCCAAATTCCATTTATCACAGTTTCTTATCAAGTGATCATCCTTTTCTCAGAGAAAAACATGTTTTAGGTTGTCCCCAATATTTTACAATACCTATGTTATCTTCTATATTTATCATACTAAGGATATTAACAATTTTTTCTTTCTCCATTTTCACAGTCCCATCCACCAGTCCATAATCAATCCTATGTTATCATACAGTTTGCTAATCTCAACTTCTTTACAAAGTTTGCGTAAATTTCTCTTTAAAGTCTCTCTTTCAAGTTCAGTTTGAAATTGAACATATATTTTCTTTTTGCTTCTCTGTGAAATACTTTAACCACATACAAATTTCATGGCTTAGTTTTTGTTGTCTTAACACTCCTCCAAAAAACTTTCCATAACAGAATCATTCTCAAAAATAATGACACAAAATGTCTCTCTATAAAAAAGAATAAAAGATCATACCTCATGACCCTTTACTCCCAATGGGACCATTAAATTATCCCAAATGTTATACCTGTCTATATTTTTTCTTCTTTATTCTGAATTCCTACCACACATTTCCTTTGATTGTTGACATTTCTTTCTTCTGTTCATCTCTTATCTTCCCAACAGTTTCCTTAACAGTCTCAGTATATGATTACTTTTTCTGACAATCTTTTTTTAAAATGCCTCCTGATTCCTTCAATTGGATTTTATCCATAATTTCATCCCATTAAACATTCTACTGTCACTCTGCAACAATTCACTCAAAATATCATCTGGCAACCCTCCAGACCAGAGGGTTGTAATACAAAATCCATCATTGTTTTGAACATTTGCTTCCATGAAACAAACAAAGTTTGCTGAAACAGCTCCTCAGAATCCTATAAAGCCTCTGTACTATCCACATCTCCTTGAGCACTGTTCTCCCAGCTGCCACTGCACTAGGACTGGAACAAGCACTCTAATGAGCAGGTAAAGTTCTCTGGCGCCATGGCAAAATTTCCCCTAGTCAGTATAACTGCCACATTGGATCTCCCTTAAAAAGAGGTCACCAGACTAGTGGGACTAATCTGGTCAAAAAAAGGATGGATGGATGGATGGATAAATAAATAAAATAAAGTAAAACAATTTTTTCATTTGATGAATGATAACCCCACAAATTCAGCTTCCCCAGTCTCAGAATGTTTTATATTTATCAGCTCTACTTTAGTAATGCAGTTATGTGAGATATTTTTTTCACCCCTGCAGGCTGTTTCCCTTTTCCTAATGGGGGTTGGAGGGGGTTTATCCCACATGTAAAATGTGCACTGAAATTAATGTCACCTGCATTTTTTAAAGTATGTGACTTGTCCAGTTTGTGGTTCAGACCTTGTGTTACAAGTTCTTGTAGTGGACCTGATCAAATTTCAGACTTAGAACCTTTAAAATTCAGCCTGTAAACTGTCTTGAATATCATTCTTCCATTAGGCATGACAACAACTAGAATATTAACATCATAAAAGCTATTCTGTAGTAATCCTGTTTTGAAAAATTATGTTTTAACTCATTATATCCGAGTGACACCTCCAAGTGCATCTGCGGTTACCTTCTACTGACGCCTCTAAGTATCATATAGAACTTGTTCATATTTGCATCAATAATTCCAAACCCATGCTATGTACAAGGTTTGAAAAGATGTCATCTTAAAGCTTACACAGTGGCAAACTCAACTGCATTAATATTTGACCTCTGTCTAGTGCAGGTAAATAGATATTAAATGTTGTTTCGATGATATTCATTTATACAGCTATAATTTTCACATTTTTCTAAATATCTCAACAACCAAGTAACACAGACAGAACTCCTTAGCTCATATGAAAGCTCTCAGCTAGATGAATAAAATGATGCTGGTAGTGTGTGTGTAACTTCAGTGATTGCTGAGATATTGTAACTTGAATGGTTGCTGAGATATTGTAAGTTGTTTATAAAATATTACAAATGTAATAGTCACTGTGTTTAATGTGACTTATAAAACTCAGTTCAAGACCTAGAACTTAAAGAACACTACCGCTATAAAGAATAGTTTGTGCTGAAGGATTAGCCATTTTATACTTCTTTCATAATGCCTGTGGTTCCAGATAGATGAACATTTATTTGAAATGTGAGGACATAATCTGATTCTGTCAAAAGGCTTAGGCTCTGCCTTTTGGAAGTTAAAGTGCAAACTTCCTGAGCATTGCTTATCATCTGTGATCCAAAAATATGTGACTCAACAAACTCAATGGCAAACTACAATAATTATGCTGTAGGAGTTTAGGATTGCAGACCCCTTTACAAGACTGCAGAAGGGCTTGTCCACCTGCAAAAGTATTTATTTTATGAAATGCTACTGCAGTGGTTGGAAGGTGTCACTTATGTCTTGCTCTGGAGCACAGCTCCCAACTGTCCCTAACTTTTACCAAAGTTCATGATTCTGCCCGAATGTATTCTCTCTATTAGCATCTTTGGTGCGCTAAAACATTGACAATAACAATCAGTAAACAGTAGTAGTAATTACACATAGATATTTTAGTCTTCACAAAATCCACATTAATATTTATTTATTTATTATTATTTATTTATTTTCAGTTTGGTTACTGGGGAAGTCCACTGGGCCAAGAAGTGCCCATTTTCAGTGGAGGCCCAGGGAGGAAAGCTCCATGAACAGTATAATACAATATAGGTTACAAAAATGCAAATAAAGGTTGCAAAGTGAAATACCATACAATAAAGGTTGCAAAAACAAATAAAGGTTACAATGTGAAATAAAGAGTAGGGTACATACATTCGAGAGATTCAGAGTGTAAAGTACATTATAAGACAGTTTAACAACTTGACAACAGATTTTTTTTTTAAACAATATTCATATGCTTGGAGTCAATTAAAGTCTGCTAGTTCTAGATCTTTTGAGAAATAAGAACAAGTATGAGAGTATAGTGGAGTGGGGGTAAGGGGGGCTTAGTTGGGAGTCCCTAGAATTTAGGTGGGGTGAAAGCAGGAGCATTTCCATTTGGAAGACAGGGAAGAAAAAGTTGAGTTTTGAAGGATTCAGTGTTGGGTATAGTCCTACGTGAAGGAGGCAGAGAGTTCCATTTTTTACCTAGAGAAAAGGAGAGTAAAAGCTGGCCAGCGGGTCATTTGGGTTTAGGAATGGAGATTAGGTTTTGGTGTTCTGATCTCAGTGATCTGTTAGGGATGTATGGAGGAAGGATGTCCTTTAAGGCTGGGCATTTATCAGGGGAGAATATTAGCTTGTGAGCGGTGGTTAGTTGTAGATAGTCTAGGTGGTTAGGGAGTTCTAACCAGTTCAGAGAGTGAAGGCTGAGTCAGTGGTGAGCTGATGTTTTGGATTTGGTGGCAAATTTAGAGATCTTATTATAGCAAGCATTGAGCTTAGAGGTGTTGGTAACAGACAAATTGGTTATAAGAGGGGCTCCATATAGAAGGGAAGGTAGGAGGTAGGTGGTTGCTAGGGTATGCCTAGTGGAGTTTGAAAGAAAGTGGTTGTTCCTGAATAGCATACCTAGCTTTTGGTGGGTTTTCCTAATGTTTTGTTGTATGTGAAGATCAAATTTGAGGTGTTCGTCAATGGTGATGCCAAGGAGTTTTGCAGAGGGGACCACTTCAATGGCAGTGTTAGTTTGGCTTAGAACATTGAAAGTGTTTTTATCCAAAGAGGAAACCTTGGAGGGGAGAAAAATTAGTATTTTGGATTTATTGGAGTTGAGAGAAAGGTGGTTTTGGTGCATCCAGTTCTCTGTAGTGGTAAAGGCTAATTGGGTTTTGGTCAGGAGTTCAGGAAAGTTTGGGGCAGAGCAGATCAAGGTAGAGTCATCAGCATATTGGATGACTGTGGTTTCAGGGATGAAGGTGTGAAGGTTATTTATAAAGATGTTGAAAAGCATGGGTCCAAGGATGGATCCCTGAGGAACGCCAGTAGGTGTAGGCAAAAAGGAGGAGAAGGAGTTCTTCCATTTGACTGCTTGAGATCTATCAGATAGGTAACTGGAGAACCAGGATAGAGTATTTGGGGAGAGATTGAGATTAGCCAGATGATGAAGAAGGTGGGCGTGGGAGATGGTGTCAAAGGCTTTTGAAAGATCTAACAGAACTGTGGATACAATGAGTCCAGAGTCTCATGCTAGATTGACAGTTTCTATGAAGGATAGTAGGGCAGTTATGGTACTGTGGCCAGGGCGGAAGCCGTGCTGGGTGGGTGTTAGGAGGTGATTTTGAATTAGATAGGGTAAAAGTTGGTGGTGGACACATTTTTCTAGAATTTTAGATATTGGAGAGAGTAGGGCGATGGGGCGGAAGTTAGAAATAGTGGTGTTTTTGCCTCCTTTGTGAAGAGGTAGAATGTAGGTTGAACGCCAAAGTTTTGGTACGTATGACTCATTTAAGGATCTATTAATCAGAATACTAATTGGGAGAGCGATACCTTCAGCTGCATGTTTGAGGAAGGAAGAGGGAATATAAATGCTATTACAACAGTTTTCAAAGTAGATTACGTCAACACCTACTTATAGTCTATTTGGGCCTTGCCCGTTATTTTCAGTCCATTATTATTTTCAGCTTCATCTCAGACTTTTGGTAAACAAGATAAGTTATACTTCAACAAATTCTGGTGCTTACTGTTTTTAACCACCTGCATTTTTGAAATTTCACTGCAACACACTTTGGCACACTTCTCATCAGTATGGTGAGAAACATCCATTCTGTGGTAGTCAGACATGATCAAATGGCTATTAAATGGTGGGTAAATGGGTTGGTCCAAAAAACATGCTTAGCTATGATGCAGATTAAGGAAGAAAATACATCATCATCACAGGCAAAAAATGTAACATAGTGCAATCATATTGCACACAAATCTAAAGTGTGCAGAATATGCACGGATGTGGTATAGCAAAAACGATCTCCTACTAAATGAAAAAGCAGCATAGTAGCATTTGGGAGAAAAGCTGCTCCCACCTCATATGTTATAAATGTTACTCCTCTTCAGACAGATACAGTTATAAGGAACTGAGGGCACTTATACGGATAACTCTCTCATTTGAACAATGTTTCCACCATTGTCAGGAAATCCTTCTACCTGTGCCATTTGATTTCCAGAGGAATAGTTTCAAGATCCAAAGAAGGTATCCTACCACTGTACTCTTCCCTTTACACACCCATCACCGAATACAATGCCCAGTTTGGTATATACAAATCCAAGCATATCACTCAACTGGAAAGGTCTCAAAGATTTCTAACCCAGAAAATGTAATTACCCACATAGATTAGCATTTGACCTGTGTCTTGCTTGTCAAGCCACGAAAGACCCACTCTTATTAGACCTCCAATTTCTTTGCAAAACTACTGGCTCTACAAGCACCTGCACTAAGGACCTAAATCTACAGCAAAAAAAATAGCTGGTGGGATAGGCTCCTAACTCAACATACTCCTACCTTATGGATTAAGTTATGGAACATTCTTAAGGACGTGGGTGGAGAAAAACAAACTGAAGGAAAGGCTAAACTCAAGGATATTTAAACTCATTGACATGGGCCATCCACATGTCCATAAGCTTTGACCAGAAGAGAAGCCTTTTACTTACAAACCTATTCCACATTCTGTTAAAGTATTTGTTTTGTAGGAATTTTGGAAGTCAGCAAAGGTGGAGTACATATGAATAGTTTCACAAAGTTTTGAAACCTGAGATGAGTTCAGTGTTATGCATTTAAAAACTATGCTTCCTGTAAATACTACAGTAAATATTTTGTATGAGTAATGTTATGGGGTGGGAAGATTATTTGGGAACAGCAGACATGGCAGTCTAACAGTAGTGGCAGATAAAACCATGGAGAGAATCCTAATGGGAAGACCAGATGTTTTCTTGGAGGACAACCAACATGGGGTCATAGTTAGAACTTGCCCATCAAAGTCTGAACTACTTATATGATTAGGTTACAGGAAAACTTCATAAGGACTACAGTAGTTATCCAAAATTCATGATGGCCTCTAACTTGGTTCCACAAAGATTTTTACTTGGCAAACTACAGGAACTGGGAGTAGGAACAAGGCTAAAGAACTCTGTTCTGTCATGGCTGAAGGTGAGTATTCACAGGACTGTGGTGAGAGGAGTGGTGCCAGGAATAAAGGAAGCGACTACTGCTGTACCCTAGAGGTTGTTCATAGGTTGTTCTTAGGTTCAGTACTCTTCACTGAGCTCACTTCAGACAAACAAATGAACAGAGAACATGACTGACCTCTTTAGGGATGAGACAAAAAAGTTGCAGCACTGGAAGATGGTGGAAGGGCAGAGTCCAAGAAAAATAGCTGGAAAGGCTGACAAAGTGGGCAGAAGATGGCAGCTGTAGACAAATGATTGACAACCACAATAATGCCAGTGTGAACTATCAGTGGAAGCAGTAGAACTAACAGTCACAGAGGAGGAAAAGTATCCGAGGTGTTGCTCATAACTGGAATGGGCCACCAGGAGAAGACTGAGAGGACAATGGCAACAGCAAATAGAATTACTGGCCTAGCCAGACAGATTCCATAAGCCAAGAGGCAATGCTCCTGCTTTTCTGTGCAGGTCTGGAAGCCATACAAGGATGAGGATGTTTAGGAAGGAGGATAAATTCTATGGCCAGAGACTGAAGGAACTGAAGATCTTCTAAATACAGACTATAAGTGAAAGGTAGCACCATACGAGTGCACAGGATCACTTCAGGCAGATGTAAAGAGGTCACCCTAAATAAAGAGAAGAGGGAAGGGAGGGGGCAGAATCAGCAAATTATAAGGTTCAATTATTCTCTGTATTTGCAAAATGACTTACTCACTGAGATGGCCAGGGACCCATGGACTAAACTACCCGAATCGATGGAGGAGAGGGAATCCAAGGTATTCAACCAGACACGGGACAAGGGTGATGGGAAATGGAAGGATGGAAACAGAAAGTTAAATGCACTTAATGGGCAGAATGGATACATTCACTTCTATTTATTTGATGACAGGAGACACTGTAACAGTCCCAGATACAATATTAGTAATTAAGAGATTAGGTTCATAGGACAGTAGTAGGCTAGCTGCCCTTATAGGCCATTTTATGTTTAGGCGGTTTCTTTTTTTGTGCTCAAACTAACCTATTCCATTTGATTACAAAGTGGTGTTACCCATCCCATGGTCAATAATTATACATCACCCCTAATGAGAGTAACTGGGATCTTGCCATAGTTAATTTGAGGAGACCCATGCATGGGAAAAAGCATTTAGGAGCTGCCTATGTCCATTAGTAGTACAGAGGACATTCCTGGGGCAAACATTCTTTTACCCTTCCATAGCTCCAAGTTGTTCCTGGATATGGACAGGGATGAACTTTGTTTAATGTGGATGGGGAGTCTGTTTCTGAGCAACAGTATCCTCTGTGAGATATACCTGTCCCTCCAAAGCATTTCTGTTGATACTGCAGAAAAGGTTTAGATTTCTAGACATAGTATGTCTGATGCCACAGGACTTGCTAAACAGATCCTGGAATATCACTCAGCTCCTGATGATAAACAGATCCTGGCACATTAGTGCAGTAAATCCATCGGCACTGGGTCACAGATGCCTTGTATGCCAGACACAGGCCATGTCTTGCAGTCTGTAGGATACAAAGTATAGTGACAGGGCTTTGACTCAGTCCATGGAGGTCATGCTGCTTAGGCCTTGTATCCTTTTAATACGGTATCTCTGTGCATGTTCCAGTTATTGATGTGACATAATATGCAAGGCCCAGCAATGAACCAGCTCATCTGCTATAAGAGGACAGTGACATGGAATATATCTTATACAAGGTTTTACATAAGGTGTCTCGTATACTGTCTTTCAATGTAAAAGTGTGATAAAACCACCCAGGTGTACTCTACTACCCATTGGGAGGGGGATTGGAATGCTTTGTTTTATGCTTTCACTGCAGTTAGCATCATATCTGACGAACTCCATCAAGAAGGCTGTTTTGTCCCTTACACTCTGAGATGCAAATGCACAGAACAAAGAATAACTTCTTACTAGAATATGTTCCATATACCAAACCTGGATTATCAAATAACTACCAAGTTAAAATATGGAAAGAAAGTTTCCTCATCAAGTACCCATATAATAATAAGAAAAAATGACAAAGGTATGTATGATTTATACTTGCTTTTGTATAAATTAGTCTAAAGTTACTTGAAGCAAGAAGCTTACTTAACACTACAGTTTCTTCATCACTTGTCTAAAATACCTTTCTTGTTAGTCACAAACTCAAGTTTTATTTTACTCTGTGAATAATTAAATGCACCTATCAAACACGTTATTTTTCCTTTTCCTAGACAAAACCTCTCCCATGATGCACACTGTTGCATCAAACACCTTAATAACAAGCTACAACAGGTGATAAGCATTTCTAAATGAATCACCTCATTAGACCCTGCAGTCATACAGTTTACCACATGATATAATTTATATGTCGTCAAAGGAAGAAATCACTGACAGCTTTTAAATGAGAGAGGATGAGAGACAGAGAGAGAGAGAGGAAAACAGGAAGTGGTTCCACTCGGGAACTCTTAACATCTGTGCAGTTCTTTGATTATACTGCAAACAGAAAACAAACACAAGCCTATTCATTGCCCTCTGTATTTGGTAACAGAAGTGGCATGGGTTATTTTATGCTCAAGTCACAGTAAAAACACGATACAACTTCATAATCAACCTGGAAGTTAGACTGCTTAAACTAGGAGTAGGTATACAACTGAAGTACTTTACGGATAACAAGGACAAGTCCCAAGCATGCATCAAACTCTAAAGTAAGTTTTAACCTACCATCAGGAACATAAAACCCTATTGTTCAACAGGAATCAGTGGTTTAAGCACACATTATATTCACCTCTAAAGGCAGCACATCAGCAGCTATGTCAGTCTCTCAACACAACCAAATGGGATAGGTTATTTTGAGCACAAAAGGGGAAACTGGCTAGGCTTAAAATAGCCCACAAGGGCAGCTAGCGTAGTACTTACCTATGAACCTATGAACCTGTAACAGCTATTACACTTGAACTGGTATATGAAACAAACTAGCACCATAAGGATATATATACATACATACATACACATATACATACATACACACACACACACACACACACATATATATATATATATATATATATATATATATATATATATATGTATGTATGGACACGTGTGCACACACACATACCTGCTTCTCATAGTTCCTGCACTTACCAAAAAAAGTGGCCTTGTGAAATTTCCCTTTGTAGAAAGGATGATATAAATGACTTGTATGCCATATGTGGGATTCACGGGAATTGCCAAAATGCTATACAGAGATTCTGGCTCTCATCTCCTGTGCATTGCACATTACCTGACAGTTGATGGAATGCCATCTTTGTCTTTCGACATACCTCTGTCCATGAGCACCACACAAGGCCTTTATTGCCATGTGTACAATATAGAGCACACAGAACTTTGGGGTAGTGGTAAAATCAAAGTGTCTGTTTTTGAATTTGCAAGGTCCCTGGAGCAAGCATGATAACATTTACACATACTTTGGTGCCCAGTGGCATAAAAAGTGACTACATTCATCACAATCTTATCTGTGTGCAATACATGTTGACCAGTGCTAATATGAAATGTGTGTCCACACAAAGAAATATCTGCAATCTGCTGCACCGCCTCTGGCCATGTTGTCTGGCTTATACTAATACATGTAAGACACTGAATATCAGTAAATGTTGAATCCTACATGCTGCTGCTTTAACGATCGTAGCTTGTTGCAGCTCAAAAAAGTTTTTTCCACACTGTTCACCCTTATAGTGCTATGGAACTTGCTGTGCACATAATGCAACTTAAAATTACGAATAGCAACCTTTTAGTTGTGGTCATTTGCATCTCATTATACATTCACTAGATCATGTTACTTCATTTACATGCCATTACATCATTATTTGCACGCATCATTTTCTGATCTTTCCTTGCTGCTTCATAATGCTAGCTGGTGCTCTGAATTGCAACTTGCTTGAACATGGTCACTTCTGTGCAATGCAGTACTGCTAACTACTCATGTCTTTATTTTTTTATTTTATGAATTCTTGTCACTGTATGTTCACTGAGCACACAGCTACAGGTGATTTGATCAGAAGTTAGCTGGTTAAAATGAAATCATACTACTAACCCTGAAAAATAAAATTAAAAAAAGATAAAGAAACAAAATTAAAAATCAAATCAAAAGAAAGATAATTAATGTGTTTGAAACAATCCAAGCAGAATATACCAAAATAAAAGCTATAACATTCAAAACATGAAATTACTACTGCCCTCAGGGTCTAACTGCATTAATTGTAGATAAACACTACACAACCCATACTCACACCATTGATTGTTGCTTTATTATGCAATAAAATGTACTGAGGTGCTAACAACACAAGACATAAATTCAATTTGTAGAACATATAAACTTCTGTCTATAAGATGATTGCAATTCTGGTTTACTTGTTTAGTTTCATAGTATGTAACTTTGGGGTTGCCACATTTTGAAATGCTTAAAGTGGGACAGTTATTGCTGAAACATGAAATTTTGCTAAGTTATTCAAAGTAAAAGTTTTCATTTTACCACAAAAGTTAAGATTCACTATCATAGAAGTTTAGTTATGTATGCTATTTCATGTCATTTCAAGGTTTTTCAGAATCAATATCAATTTTTACAAAATTCAGATAAGTGCAATTTCAGACATTTACACTATTTTCAGTTTCCTCACAAAAGACATACTTATAGAAATCAGGACTGTCTTGAAAAAAAAAAAGCAATAATGCTCAGGTGGTGGTCCTATGTAGTGTGCTCAGTAAGAATTGTATACCATTAAAAAACTAAGCTGTTTCAGTTGTGCAGTGTTGAACAACAAAACAAACACCACAGTATTTTAATTACACATTAGAAGACTATATCAACAAAAAGAGCTTGTTAATGAAATCATGTCTTAGAGTGCAAACACGGACATTATAAAATACCATGTACGTTAAGTACTGGAAAAAAATCTCTGCTGGTGGGAGATTGTGCTGATGAATTCGCCAAATGACTAAATTCTGTTATATGCAGAGGACAGGAAATGCATATACCACGAACAACAGGTGCCATTTTCTTTCCAGCAGCATAATATGGATGAAGGTACCACAGTTTTTCACAGTGCTGTCCAGTATATAGTCAGAACACAGGTAAGTCTGACTCATCAAAATTACGCCCCATAGACAAGTAGGTCATCAGATGCATCGCACTGCTAAGTTATGACTGGATACCTACCGTAATTACTTAACCTTTTATCACGTGCTGCTAAGTTATGACTGGATACCTACCGTAATTACTTAACCTTTTATCACGTGCTGCTAAGTTATGACTGGATACCTACCGTAATTACTTAACCTTTTATCACGTGCTGCTAAGTTATGACTGGATACCTACCGTAATTACATAACCTTTTATCACGTGCTGCTAAGTTATGACTGGATACCTACCGTAATTACTTAACCTTTTATCATGTGCTGCTAAGTTATGACTGGATACCTACCATAATTACATGACCTTTTATCACGTGCTGCTAAGTTATGACTGGATACCTACCATAATTACTTAACCTTTTATCACGTGCTGCTAAGTTATGACTGGATACCTACCGTAATTACATAACCTTTTATCACGTGCTGCTAAGTTATGACTGGATACCTACCGTAATTACTTAACCTTTTATCACGTGCTGCTAAGTTATGACTGGATACCTACCGTAATTACTTAACCTTTTATCACGTGCTGCTAAGTTATGACTGGATACCTACCGTAATTACTTAACCTTTTATCACGTGCTGCTAAGTTATGACTGGATACCTACCGTAATTACATAACCTTTTATCACGTGCTGCTAAGTTATGACTGGATACCTACCGTAATTACATAACCTTTTATCACGTGCTGCTAAGTTATGACTGGATACCTACCGTAATTACATAACCTTTTATCACGTGCTGCTAAGTTATGACTGGATACCTACCGTAATTACTTAACCTTTTATCACGTGCTGCTAAGTTATGACTGGATACCAACCGTAATTACTTAACCTTTTATCACGTGCTGCTAAGTTATGACTGGATACCTACCATAATTACATAACCTTTTATCACGTGCTGCTAAGTTATGACTGGATACCTACCATAATTACATAACCTTTTATCATGTGCTGCTAAGTTATGACTGGATACCTACCGTAATTACTTAACCTTTTATCACGTGCTGCTAAGTTATGACTGGATACCTACCGTAATTACATAACCTTTTATCATGTGCTGCTAAGTTATGACTGGATACCTAACATAATTACTTAACCTTTTATCACGTGCTGCTAAGTTATGACTGGATACCTACCGTAATTACATAACCATTGATCATTTTGCTTTCATTTTTCTTTTGCTTGGCTCTATCCTGGCGAAGAAACGAGTCTGTTAAAATGCTGTTCATGCCAGAAACAGTCATTGACAAGCTTTCAGAGCACAAAAATAGAATAATTTCCTACCAGCAGTGGGTTCAAACAGTAAAAACAATAAGGAAAAAATCGGCACAGGCAAAATTGACATCAGTCACAGCTGCCTTTCACTATTAATTGTTGAAACTCATCCTGTTTCTGGCTAAAGATGCCTGACCCACTGCCTGTAAAAAAAAATATGATGCGTCTGCTGCCTAAAGTAGGATGAGAGGAAACATATAAAAAGCAATGTGCTTGTAACATACTGGACTAATTTGTCTTTCTTACTTCTAAACAGTGGAAAGAAGGAAAAAAAAACTAAGGAGTATTTTTTTTAACTTTACAAGCTAAGGACAGCTGAATAAATGACTTAAGAGCAACTACTTCTCAACCCCTGAGGCTAAGTGGATTGCACGGAGCCTTTAATTCTTACAACATATTTTACAGGGGTGAGGGTGGCAGCAAATGTACAGGGGTGAGGGATTCAGTGGTATAATAAAAGGGAACAGTGTTCTATTCAGGAAACATATATATATATATATATATATATATATATATATATATATATTATATACATACACACACACACATATAAGTATATATATATTTGTATCCTAAGCATTTAGCAAAAACAGCCAATGGTGTTACTCAAAATCAGTCCTGATTCAGGCCCCCCCTTACTGTGCTTCCAATACTTGTAGGCAGAATACAGCATTATAACTGTGCTTTATCCAGGAGCGGGCTGCAAATCTGTTCAAGATTAAAATTAAACTGCGTAACATCAGCTACCTTGGGAAATGATTTGTATTCAGGCTAAAGAATTCTGCTATTCGATTTGTGCTTTCTGCTGTTCTTCTGAAATATGTGTTACAGTATACCTCACATATATTTCAATGCTGTTTACAGATGTGGCATTATAGAGTACTTTCTGTTCCCTTTACTACATCACAGAGTCTTACTACTAAATAAACTGTTATATCTATTTTATTTAACAGGTACGGGACTGTACTGAAACATTCACTTCCAGGACTTTTCTTGTAAAAATATCACATTGAGCTTTTGATCAATAAAAAGAACACACACACCCACACAAATGTAGATGCACATATAAACACAGGAGAGATTTAAAAAGGAATTCACTGCTTTCTGGAGTCCTAGCAATGGTGATTGATTTCAGAGCTGCACAAGTGCAATCTGTTTATAAATCTAGGAAAGGTCCATAGCAGGGCATACACAGCTGGATTTGGCTACTACAGACTGTTTTCACCATTACAAATTAAATGTCAGATGCTATTCCCTTTGTGTTTTCTGAATGGGCCATGTCTATGTGCTTGAGAATTAGGAGGTCACATTTTATGTGGACACTGACTTAAGGCTGATCACCAGGAACATGTTATATTAGTTCATCATGGACTATATAGTTTTGGGAAGAGGTATATGCAAGGGTGTGCAACCTTGGAGTTAGCATGTATGCATATTATATAAATATGCGTGGATCCCCTTCTATTACTCGAGAGGCCATATCATCAAATTTCGTTTTCATGAGACGAAAATCATGAACATGCAATACCTGAATGGCAAATTTTTCCCAGGGCAAGTAAAAACTTGCCCAACATGTCCTCTTCTACACTGTAATACGATCCTGGAGTTGGTATATATAGTTGGGGGTGGGGTGGGGGGTATTTACTCCTGTGTGTGTTTCGTTGAAGTTTGGGCAAGTGTTTACTTGCCCTGGGAAAAATTCGCTGTTTTTGTTTTCATGATTCTCATCTTGCAAAAATGAAATTCGATGATATGGCCATCTAAGTATAAGAAGTAGATCCATATATAAAACTAAAGGGTGAGGGTGACTGAAGTCTCAGATATGAGGGGTGCAGGAAGGTTTGTCCCTGGTAAAAAAATGCCTTTATTTTATGTTGCAAGAGATCATGGCTTCTTTTTCACTGACTACAACTATATCCAATGCAACCTTGCAGTTTACAAGGTCCAGAAACAGACTATTTAAAAAGCAGTTTCACAGCACATCTGTGTGTCACTTTTGAAGGAGGAGAGAGCAACAACCAAGTTTAAAACTACTAAATTTTGTATGGACAACCAAAAATACTACAATTTTTCAACCATTTTACACTGAGATTTCAGGATAAGATGATGACATTCTGAACAGTAGGTACTCTGAAATATAATCATATAACTGCTTAGGTTCATAGGCTGGTACTGGGAAATCAGTTTTCAGACCATTACGTGCCGAGACAAAGTTCATCAATTCTCTCCTGCCTCAAGTACAGGTAAACAAGAGTGACCAAGAAAGAATCTGCAACTACCCATCCAGCTAAGTTTAATATTAAAGGTGGTTAGGGAACTGCTTCGCTTGGCATTTAATGGAAAACAATTCCATAAATGTGGTATTTAATAGGCTATCACAGCAGCATGTCTTATTAAATCATTAATTAAGAGTTTGGTTATTGGCATATGTACTTGAAGGATCCACTTGTTCTGCAGATATACAGAGGATCAAAAAGGGTGAGGTTGTTCATGGCTCGAAAGGCTAAGCATGGGTCATTTCAGCTGATGAGAACCTGAGAAAAGGGAGAGCCCTGTCACCATATCGGGATAACTGAGGGATTCATGGCCTGTGAGCATTTTGGTTAAGAATCTAAGGCAGCATTTAATTCTGTAACTGGTCTAAAGACAGAAGAATAAACGGGAAGTAAAACTTTAGGTTTGGAAGAGAGGAGTCTAGAGATTAACTCAGCAAGATAAAAATATTTTCTAACTACTGTGGAGACATGATAGTCAAGAGATACCGAGTTATCTGCAATGGCACCCAGCATAGCTCTCAACCACTCGGGATAAATCTGAACAGAATCAGGGATGAATCCAGAAATAATCAGACACACTTTTAAAATATTGGCACTATTAAGTTGAGACACTGACAAAATAAAAAAATGTGAATTAATATACATTTTCTGAACTAAAAGAACTCTATAACTCTAAGTATAATTCACCACTTTTTCTCTAACAGTCACCAGTTTTAACAGGGATTAAGAGGGAGACACCTAAAATTTGAGTCAAAATCAGGGACAGTTGAGAGGTATGGTACCTAGATCTCGGATGACTGTATGAATTTGAAGGGGTGCATCCTTAATGCATTATGAACTGGCAAAATTCTGTTTACTAGACAATGCTATTTGTTTTCCATTTTGCATTTAGTTTGAGGGTATTTTGTTTACACTGAGTGTTAGCATGTATGACCATAGCTAGAGTAAGTGAGCATTAGCGGATGATTGAATGACAATACTGGGTTAGTGCTTATTAGCAAATTTAGATGGTCATAGATTGGAGGTACTAACAACTGAGGGCACAGAAGTAAATTCTGAGGAGGACACTCTGCACAGAGCCCTGTGGGACTTCACTGGTAACATTTTATATATTAGAGAAGCACCGAGAGGTCTTAGTATATGCGTTCTGTTGGTCTGCCAGTTTGCTATACAACTCACAACATTTGGATTTATGTTTAGTTCAACATGTTTGTCAATGTCATGTGCATCAGGAAACACAGCAAAGGTTTTGGCCACACCAAGGTAAGCCGTGTGGGCAGCATGACCAACAGCTGCTGCTTCAGTCACGTTTCTGAAACATTAGCAAGGCTGAGGAGACCACATCTGTCTTTGACAAAACCAGAATGGTTTGGGTCTAGGGCTATTTGGTTTCTAACATCAGAATTTCATGGAAGGGTGCCTGTGAGAGTGTTATCAATGATAACATGCTGAAATTATGGAATGTAAATATGTGATTCTGGATATCCTCACACCATCCACTCTCGGCTCGGATGCAAAGTCACATCAGTTTAAGCTGCACCATAAGTATACATAAAATCAAGCAATGCAATGTCTGCATGCAGCTGCACAAACAACTACTGACATTTGTATTTATCTCTATACTGGGGCATACTGCACATTTCTGTATATAGTTGCTACAGAAACTTCTCTATAAAACAAAACAATGCTATTATATCTAAGGTTTCCTATTGTCCTGTGCCTTAGCAAAGGTACCCCAACCTTTAGATATCCTGTTATTTTTCTGGCTTTTGCATAACACAATTAAACAAACAATGCCCACTTCAGATAAGAGGTGAAGTTCTTAAGGTTTCACTTTATGAACTGTTTTATACCACCTGTACGACGAACTAGACATAGTGCAACCACATGCACTTAAATGAGGGGAGAAATGCAATAAAAACAACAATATGGACACGGTTATGCCAAAAAAACCTCACTTTTTCACAAATTAGCGCTCTAGCACTTCTGGACCTTTTCTTTGCTGTCTCTCACTCTGAAGGTAGATAAGATTACTTTATCAATTTCAGGAAGGAGTACATAACCTCAAACACAAATGGGGATTAAGAGACTTGGAATGTGTGAAAGAAGAGAACAGATTTTAGTGAAACAAGTCTCCAAGCTTAGACTGAAGAAAATGTTACAAGTGATCAAAGTGATTGCTGAATGGAGGGTGGGGGGGTGGGTGCATACTGGGGGAGGAGTATTTTCAACAATGATCTGTTAGATGAGCCAGCTAAAGGGGCAGCAAGCAGACTGAGGAAGGCAGCAGAGAGATTCCAAGAGGGATGTCATACATAATATTTTCTGAGCGTTACCTTGACCAGCAAACAGGGGAAAAAGAATTAGGATGTATAACAACTGCCGGTGGCAGTGGATGAAGGAAAAAGGCTTACGGCTGGAAGGAGGATACCTGGCAGAAAATCAGCTCTGTGCAGCAACCAGTCTGCATCTTCACTTAGAATGCTCAGGGTTGGAGTGGGAAAGAGATTGTGAACTGATCACATAGCACAACAAGAAAGATGGATGAGAGAATGCAGGAGAAAATAAAGGAGTGAGGCAGGAGGAAAAGGGTAATTCTAGTGGAGATCTGAATTTTCTAGGACCAGATTCTGAGGTTGCAGGCACATTGAGCTCAGTGAATGATTGAAGTTTTGGACAATCAGGGATTCAGCCAACTGGTCAGCATAAAAAAAAATTCTGGCTGTCATGCTAAAAAGTGCAGAGGGGGTCTTGGTTTTCAAAGATCTGATTAAGGCCAGTGTTTTTTTGGACAAAACTGAGGAAGAAAACAGTTTGTTTATTGCCATTTAGTTTATTCTCCAAATTGGACCAAGCTAAAAAAATATCTCAGTAGGACAATATAAAGTTTATTAATTACTGTAACCAGCTCTGCAGCTATCTCTACCTCCTATAGGGCTTACCATTTTTTTTCTGTTAAATACAAGATTACCCAGTAACAGTGACAGATTGAGTTTTCTAGTGAATAACTTTAAGTCAACCAGGGTATGTGCTAGATCAAAATGGGAGGAAGGAACACACACACACACACACACACACACACACAAGTATATATATTTGTATCCTAAGCATTTAGCAAAAACAGCCAATGGTGTTACTCAAAATCAGTCCTGATTCAGGCCCCCCTTACTGTGCTTCCAATACTTGTAGGCAGAATACAGCATTATAACTGTGCTTTATCCAGGAGGGGGCTGCTAATCTGTTCAAGATTAAAATTAAACTGTGTAACATCAGCTACCTTGGGAAATGATTTGTATTCAGGCTAAAGAATTCTGTTATTCGATTTGTGCTTTCTGATGTTCTTCTGAAGTATGTGTTACAGTATACCTCACATATATTTCAATGCTGTTTACAGATGTGGCATTATAGAGTACTTTCTGTTCCCTTTACTACATCACAGAGTCTTACTACTAAATAAACTGTTATAATATCTATTTTATTTAACAGGTACGGGACTGTACTGAAATTCACTTCCAGGACTTTTCTTGTAAAAATATCACATTGAGCTTTTGATCAATAAAAAGAACACACACACCCACACAAATGTAGATGCACATATAAACACAGGAGAGATTTAAAAAGGAATTCACTGCTTTCTGGAGTCCTAGCAATGGTGATTGATTTCAGAGCTGCACAAGTGCAATCTGTTTATAAATCTAGGAAAGGTCCATAGCAGGGCATACACAGCTGGATTTGGCTACTACAGACTGTTTTCACCATTACAAATTAAATGTCAGATGCTATTCCCTTTGTGTTTTCTGAATGGGTCATGTCTATGTGCTTGAGAATTAGGAGGTCACATTTTATGTTGACACTGACTTAAGGCTGATCATCAGGGACATGTTATATTAGTTAATCATGGACTACATAGTTTTGGGAACAGGTATATGCAAGGGTGTGCAACCTTGGAGTTAGCATGTATGCATATTATATAAATATGTGTGGATCCCCTTCTATTACTCGAGAGGCCATATCATCAAATTTCGTTTTCATGAGACGAAAATCATGAAAATGCAATACTCGAATGGCAAATGTTTCCCAGGGCAAGTAAAAACTTTCCCAACATGTCCTCTTCTACACTGTAATGCGATCCTGGAGTTGGTATATATAGTTGGGGGTGGGGTGGGGGGTATTTACTCCTGTGTGTGTTTCGTTGAAGTTTGGGCAAGTGTTTACTTGCCCTGGGAAAAAATTCGCTGTTTGGGTATTTTGTTTTCATGATTCTCATCTTGCAAAAATGAAATTCGATGATATGGCCATCTAAGTATAAGAAGTAGATCCATATATAAAACTAAAGGGTGAGGGCGACTGAAGTCTCAGATATGAAGGGTACAGGAAGGTTTGTCCCTGGTAAAAAAATGCCTTTATTTTGTGTTTTAAGAGATCATGGCTTCTTTTTCACTGACTACAACTATATCCAATGCAACCTTGCAGTTTACAAGGTCAAGAAACAGACCATTTAAAAAGCAGTTTTTAATTCTGTAACTGGTCTAAAGACAGAAGAATAAACAGGAAGTAAAACTTCTTTAGGTTTGGTAGAGAGGAGTCTAGAGATTAACTCCGCAAGATAAAATATTTTCTAACTACTGTGGAGACATGATGGTCAAGAGATACTGAGTTATCTGCAACGGCACCCAGCATAGCTCTCAACCACTCAGGGATAAATCTGAACAGAATCAGGGATGAATCCAGAAATAATCAGACACACTTTTAAAATATTGGCACTATTAAGTTGAGACACTGACAAAATAAAAAAATGTGAATTAATATACATTTTCTGAACTAAAAGAAAGTACAGTTTTGTACCTACCATAAATGTAGATGTCCGATAGGTATGCATCTGCAGTCCTAACATATGGGTTGTCCTGCCTCAGGCAGCCCTTCGGTCGGCCGGATTCCAAAGTCTGGGTCTGGCCTCGGCTGATGTCGCACTCCACCCGACGTCATAGCTGCTGTAGTATAAAGGCATCAGCCGACGCCATTTTCCTTAGTGTTTCTTGCCCCAGTTGCCAGGTGCCCTCTAGGAAGGCTAAATTTGAATAAATGCAAATAATTCCAAACAGTAGAGAGCAAAAAATATATATATATATACATATATACAAAAACAAATACACCATAATAATTTCCCCCAGCTAGCTAAAAGAGGGGTAGGTACCCTAGGAATACCACAGAGGGAAAGGAGGGTGGGTAATCCTGACTGCAGATGCATACCTATCGGACATCTACATTTATGGTAGGTACAAAACTGTACTATGTCCTTCAAGGATGCATCTGCAGTCCTTAACATATGGGTAGAATACCATAGCCAATCTGGGGGTGGAGGTACTAAGATAATGATGGTGTAGTTAAGATCCCTTGTAAAACTGCAGTTGCAAAACCTGCTCGGGATCTGGAGTATAAAGGAAGGTTATAATGCTTGGCAAATGTATGCACGGAGCTCCAAGTAGCAGCTTCTAAAATGTCTTTGGTAGCCACTCCTCGTAGGAAAGCTGTAGTGGTGGCTGTAGCTTTTGTGGAATGAGGTCTGATATTTTCAGGAGTTGTCTTTCCATGAAAAGAGTAGCAAAATCGTATGCAATTTCCTATCCATTTTGAGATTGTCTGTTTTGAAATTGCTTTTCCTTGCATTCCTGTTGCATATGCTACCAGAAGTTGGTCAGTTTTTCTGTTGGTCTTAGTTCTGTCCAGGTAGTAGCGTAATTGCCTGTGCACATCCAAGGTATGTAGCAGTCTTTCCCCCCTGTTCTGTGGGTTGGGGAAGAATGCAGGTAAATGAATTGCTTGATTCAATGATACTCTGGAGACCACCTTTGGCATAAAGGTAGGGTTGGGTTCTCAGAGAAACTCTATCCTTATGGAAGATAATGAAGGGCTGTACTGCCATTAATGCCTGTAATTCAGATACCCTTCTTGCTGAAGTGACTGCTAGCAGGAAAGCAGTTTTCCAAGACAAGAACTGTAAATCTGCTATTGCTGCCGGTTCAAAAGGGGGAAGTGTTAGCTTTTCCAGCACAAAGTTGAGATCCCATGTAGGTAAAGGTGGTTTCCTTGGAGGCTTTATGTTTTTGATTCCTCTCAGGAACTGTATGAGTAGAGGATGAGAGAAGACAGGAGGATCCATGTTGTATTCTGCTGAGATTGCTGATGCATGAATCTTAATGGAGGAGTAGGACAGGCCATTGTGGAACAGTTCTGCTAAGTATTCCAGGATGCGTGCTATGTTTGCCAATGAAACATTTTCCCCCTTTGCTGCACTCCACATAAGGTATCTTTTCCATTTGGCTGAATACGTTTTCCTTGTGGAGGGTCTGCGAGCCTCCAGGATAATGTCCTTAACCCTCTGAGATAAATCTGGGTTATTTTGTCTTATGCAATATTCCAAGCAGCTAGCTGCAGTGTTTTCAAGTTTGGATGTAGGATCTTGTAGTTGCTCTGTGTTAGGAGTAAGGGACATAGAGGTAGAGGCCATGCGTGTGTCCAAGACATGCTTCTCAGTAGCGGGTACCAGTGTTGCCTCGGCCAGTCTGGAGCTATCAGGATTACCCTTGGCTGATCCTCTTTGATCTTCAGTAGGACTTTGTACATCAAAGGAAGAGGTGGGAATGCATATGCTGTCAGGTTTTTCCAGCTTAAGGAAAGGGAGTCCACCCTCCAAGCAAGTGGGTGGTATGCTCTTGTGCAGAATTTCTTCAATTGGTGGTTGTGTGTGGAGGTGAACAGGTCTATCTCTGGTAGTCCCCATTTCTTTGTTATGGTTTTGAAGATATCTGGATGCAGCATCCATTCGTGAGCATCCGTGGTAGTTCTGCTTAAAGTGTTTGCTAGTGAATTTTCTTTTCCTGGTACAAATCTGGCCTGAAGTTGAATGTTGAGATTCAGGGCCACATTCCACAGGTCCATTGCCATCCGGCATAGAGGATATGAGTGTGTACCTCCCTGTTTGTTGATGTACCACATGACTGTGGTGTTGTCCGTCCTTATCAGCAAGTGTCCTTGTTGAAGGAATGGTCGGAATGCCTGGATTGCATGTTTCACTGCCAGCATCTCCTTTAGATTTATGTGTAGATTTAGCTGGTCTTGGGTCCATAGGCCTTGTATGCACTTGTCCACCATGTGTGCCCCCCAGCCTAGGTCTGAGGCATCCGTGGTGATGGTCTGGATTGGATGAGGTTTGTGGAAAGGCAGTCCTCTGTTCAACCGACAGGCCTGAGCCCACCACTGGAATTCTTGCTTCAGGCATGGAATTATTGGAATCTGGGCTTCTAGGCTGTGCTTGTGTTGAGACCATACATTCCTTAGGTACCATTGCAACTTTCTCATATGCAGTCTGGCATGGAATCAATATTATGCAGGATGCCATGTAACCCAGGGCTTGCAGGACTTTCCTTGCAGTAAGCTGAGTTTGTGTTGTTAATGTCATGAAATATACTGGTAGTTGCTTTTGTTTTTCTTCTGTGAGAAAAGCCATCTGAGTTGATGTATCCAGTTCTGCACCCAAGAATGTTATCCTTTGGGATGGTACTAGTCTTGATTTTGCCATGTTGACTGTGTATCCCAAGGCTTGCAACAATTGTATGACCTTTTCCAAATCTTTTGTTAATTTTGCCTTGTTGTCCGCTTGTATTAGGCAGTCGTCCAGGTATGGGTAAATTTGAATTCCCTGAAGCCTGCAATGAGCAATTACTGATGCCAGGCATTTCGTGAATACTCTGGGTGCAGTAGATAAGCCAAAGGGCAATGCTGAGAATTGATAATGCTCTGATCCTGCAAGAAATCTGAGGTGTCTTCTGCAATCTGGTCGTATAGGAACGTGCAGGTATGCCTCCTTGAGATCTAGAGTCACCAGCCAAGACTCCTTGCCCAGCATGGGAAGAAGTTGCTGGAGGGTCAGCATTTTGAATTTTGGAACAATGAGGTATGTGTTCAGAGCAGACAAGTCGAGAATAGGTCTCCATTGATTTTCTTTTCTTGGTACAAGGAAAAGCCTGGAGTAAAATCCTTGGCCTTGTTCCATAGGCGGTACCTTTTCCATAGCTCTCATCCTTAGTAATTTGTTGATTTGCCTTAGAGCGTCTGTTTTTTGGCTTGGTGGTAGGTTTGGCATTCCTCTCTTTTTTGGTAGAGTGTGGAAGTGAAATCTGTAGTCTTTGTCTATTGTTTGTAAAGTTCATTTGTCTCCTGTAATGTAATGCCAGTTGTGGGAGAATAAAGCTAGCTTTCCGCCCAAGGGTGCTTCCAGTTGTTCCCTGTTAGGCGGAATCAGAGCCAAGTCATTGTGTCTGTCCAGTGGAAGTGGTTGTAGTTGAATGTGTGTCAGTACTTCTCTGATTGGTAGGTTGCCACTGACGTCCCCTGTAGGCACCCCTGGATTGACCTCTGCCTCTTGGGCGTCTATTTCTGCCTCTCTGTGCTCTAGAGGTGTCTGGAAAGGACCAATTCTTCGAAGGCCAATTTCTGCTAAACCTCGGTGGTTGGACCTGTAAGAAATCCTTGACTGTTTGGACAGATTTAGCTTTTTCCTCCACCTTCTTTAGAACCTCCTGTGCAGGGGAGCCAAACAAACTTTGTTTCTCCATAGGGGCATCTAGGAGTTTTGACTTAACATGGTCTGGTAAGGATTGTTTTTTTAACCAAGCATGCCTTCGAATCACTGTTCCAGTCATAGCTGCTCTAAAGGAAGCCTCCAGTGCATCATAGCCACATTTTAAGAAATGGTTACTGACCTGCTGAGAGTTATGTACCAATTCCTGAAGGGACTTGCTGTCTATAGGTTCAGGGGAGGACAGTTTTTTATTTAGCTGGTCTAACAAAAATTCCTGGTACTGAATCATGTGGAATTGACAGTTTGGGGCCCTGGCCGAAAGAGGAATTGACAGTTTAGGGCCCTGGCCGAAAGAGTAGCAGAAGTATAAACCTTTTTACCCCATCTCTCTAATGCTCTAGATTCCCTTTCAGAGGGGAGAGGATTTTTGGCAGAGGCAGCTGCCACAGCCTTAGGGCCCTGTGAAATGGTTTCAGGATCTGCCACAGGAGCCTTATACAAATGGTAGTGTGTGTCATGGACCCTGTAATATCTGTCAGGCTTGGCAGGGGCCGGAGGAAGAGAATCAGGGGCAGTACAGGCATCATTATAAGCATCATCAACAACTGTTAGTACTGGAGGAATGGCTAAAGGCCTATACTGTGGTAAGTGTAAGAAAGTCCTTAGCCTTTTCCTTGAATCTGAAAAATCCTGGCCCTGCCATTGAAAGTGTTCCCTCATAGCATGTAAGGTTTCCCCAAAAGAAAATTCTTCAGGAGGAGAAGCAGAAGGAATGGAATCTTCTGCATCAGAATCCTCATAAGGAGAATAAGGGCCTTCCTGAGGGTCTGAGATATCTGAATCATCCGAGGAATTGTCTGTGGAAACAGGTTCCGGGGGTTCAGTCCTAGGCCTCTTCTCTGGAGGGGGTTGAGAGGCCCTGTCTGGGTGAGGTTGGGATCCCCTGATCAAAGAAATGAGATCCTCAGCCAGGCTGAGCATTTGAGAACTAGAGGTAGGCCTGTGTGAAGGAATTTTAGCAGGTAAGGCCTTAGAAGATTTAGCTGCTTTAGCCCTGGCAAAAGCCTAGATAGACATGGATGCAGGGGGTCTAGCAGTCCCACGTGCAGGGGTAGATATGTCTAAAGGAATAGTATCTGACAAATCCTGGGTGCTTGCTTCTGTAGGAACAATTTCTGAAGCCAGTTCAACCATGCTCTGTGCAGCCTCGGCTACCGGAGACCTGTTTTCGGCCGAAGGAAGAACCGAGGACTCGGTTTCAGCCGAAACCGAGACACTCGTGGTTGGCCTAACCGTGGTTTCAGCCGAAACCGTGGACCGCGAGTGTCGGTCCTTTTCCTTGTGTTTTTTAACTAATTGTGCTGTCGGAGTCTCCGACGGCATTTTGTAAGCAAAAGCGGGACCAAAAAACTCCTCTGCAAACTCCGACCGACGTCTAAGCGTCCGTCGGTTGAAAGAAGCACAGGCTAAACAAGCTGATACGTCGTGGTCCGGGCCTAAACAAGGAAGGCAGTAAGAGTGGAAATCCTTATGAGGTATTTGTTTCCCACAAGTTAAACAATTATTTACTTTGTCTGACATCGGCTGAGGCAAGAAAGAGTCTCCAACGGGGTACTTAGCTTTTTAGAAGTCTTCGGTAGTAGAAATCTCTGGATCTGACCGACCGGCACTTGCGAAAGTACAGTTTTGTACCTACCATAAATGTAGATGTCCGATAGGAATGCATCTGCAGCTGCAGGAGGCCTAGCAGCTCCACGTGCAGGGGTAGATATATCCAAGGGAATAGTGTCCGATAATTCCTGAGAAACCACAACAGCAGGTTGGATTTCAGTAGCCGATTCTACCAGGTTAGAAGAGGCCTCGGTAGAAGGCATGGTTTCGGCTGAAGAAAGAACCGCTTGCTCGGTTTTGGCCGAAACCGAGACACTCGCGTTTGCTTAACGCGGTTTCGCCGAAACCGCGGACGCGATGTCGGTCCTTTTCGCTTTTGGATATTTGTGTAGTCGGAGGATCCGGCGGCATAATATAAGCAAAATCAGAGCCGAAAAACTGCTCAGCAAACTCCGACCGGCGTCTAAGCGTCCGTCGGTTAAAGAAGCACAGGCTAGACAAGCTGCTACGTGGTCTGGGCCTAAACAAGGTAAGCAGTAAGAGTGGAAATCTTTATGAGGTATTTGTTTCCCACAAGTTAAACAGTTATTCACTTTTCTGACATCGGCTGAGGCAAGAAAGAGTCCCCAACGGGTACTTAGCTTTTAGAAGTCTTGAGTAGTATTCGGTAGTAGTAATCTCTGGATCTGACCAACCGGCACTTGCGAACAGCTTCTGCTTGAGCCGCGGCAAGAAAGACTGAGGAAGATGGCGTCGGCTGATGCCTTTATACCCGAAGAACTGCAGCTATGACGTCAGGTGAAGTGCGACACCAGCCGAAGCCAGATCCAGACTTTGGAATCCGGCCGACCGAAGGGCTGCCTGACGACAGGACAACCCATTTGTAAGGACTGCAGATGCATCCTTGAAGGACATCAGCTTCTGCTTCGGGCACCGCGCGGCAAGAAAGACTGAGGAAAATGGCGTCGGCTGATGCCTTTATACCACAGCAGCTATGACGTCGGGTGGAGTGCGACATCAGCCGAGGCCAGACCCAGACTTTGGAATCCGGCCGACCGAAGGGCTGCCTGAGGCAGGACAACCCATATGTTAGGACTGCAGATGCATCCTTGAAGGACATCTCTATAACTCTAATTAAGTATAATTCACCACTTTTTCTCTAACAGTCGCCAGTTTTAACAGGGATTAAGAGGGAGACACCTAAAATTTGAGTCAAAATCAGGGAAAGTTGAGAGGTATGGTACCTAGATCTCGGATGACTGTATGAATTTGAAGGGGTGCATCCTTAATGCATTATGAACTGGCAGTATTCTGTTTACTAGACAATGCTATTTTTTTTCCATTTTGCATTTAGTTTGAGGGTATTTTGTTTGCACTGAGTGTTAGCATGATATGACCATAGCTGGAGTAAGTGAGCATTAGCGGATGATTGAATGACAATACCGGGTTAGTGCTTATTAGCAAATTTAGATGGTCATAGATTGGAGGTACTAACAACGGAGGGCACAGAAGTAAATTCTGAGGAGGACACTCTGCACAGAGCCTTGTGGGACTTCACTGGTAACATTTTATATATTAGAGAAGCACCGGGAGGTCTTGGTATATGCGTTCTGTTGGTCTGCCAGTTTGCTATACAACTCACAACATTTGGATTTATGTTTAGTTCAACATGTTTGTCAATGTCATGTGCATCAGGAAACATAGCAAAGGTTTTGGCCACACCAAGGTAAGCCGTGTGGGCAGCATGACCAGCAGCTGCTGCTTCAGTCACGTTTCTGAAAGATTAGCAAGGCTGAGGAGACCACATCTGTCTTTGACAAAACCAGAATGGTTTGGGTCTAGGGCTATTTGGTTTCTAACATCAGAATTTCATGGAAGGGTGCCTGTGAGAGTGTTATCAATGATAACATGCTGAAATTATGGAATGTAAATATGTGATTCTGGATATCCTCACACCATCCACTCTCGGCTCGGATGCGAAGTCACATCAGTTTAAGCTGCACCATAAGTATACATAAAATCAAGCAATGCAATGTCTGCATGCAGCTGCACAAACAACTACTGACACTTGTATATATCTCTATACTGGGGCATACTGCACATTTCTGTATATAGTTGCTACAGAAACTTCTCTATAAAACAAAACAATGCTATTATATCTAAGGTTTCCTATTGTCCTGTGCCTTAGCAAAGGTACCCCAACCTTTAGCTATCCTGTTATTTTTCTGGCTTTTGCATAACACAATTAAACAAACAATGCCCACTTCAGATAAGAGGTGCAGTTCTTAAGGTTTCACTTTATGAACTGTTTTATATTACCTGTATGACGAACTAGACATAGTGCAACCACATGCACTTAAATGAGGGGAGAAATGCAATAAAAACAACAATATGGACATGGTTATGCCAAAAAAACCCCACTTTTTCACAAATTAGCGCTCTAGCACTTCTGGACCTTTTCTTTGCTGTCTCTCACTCTGAAGGTAGATAAGATTACTTTATCAATTTCAGGAAGGAGTACATAACCTCAAACACAAATGGGGATTAAGAGACTTGGAATGTGTGAAAGAAGAGAACAGATTTTAGTGAAACAAGTCTCCAAGCTTAGAGTGAAGAAAATGTTACAAGTGATCAAAGTGATTGCTGAATGGGGGGTGGGGGGGTGCATACTGGGGGAGGAGTATTTTCAACAATGATCTGTTAGATGAGCCAGCTAAAGGGGCAGCAAGCAGACTGAGGAAGGCAGCAGAGAGATTCCAAGAGAGGGATGTCATACATAATATTTTCTGAAGCGTTACCTTGACCAGCAAACAGGGGAAAAAGAATTAGGATGTATAACAACTGCCGGTGGCAGTGGATGAAGGAAAAAGGCTTACGGCTGGAAGGAGGATACCTGGCAGAAAATCAGCTCTGTGCAGCAACCAGTCTGCATCTTCACTTAGAATGCTCAGTGTTGGAGTGGGAAAGAGATTGTGAACTGATCACATAGCACAACAAGAAAGATGGATGAGAGAATGCAGGAGAAAATAAAGGAGTGAGGCAGGAGGAAAAGGGTAATTCTAGTGGAGATCTGAATTTTCTAGGACCAGATTATGAGGTTGCAGGCACATTGAGCTCAGTGAATGATTGAAGTTTTGGACAATCAGGGATTCAGCCAACTGGTCAGCATAAAAAAAAAATTCTGGCTGTCATGCTAAAAAGTGCAGAGGGGGTCTTGGTTTTCAAAGATCTGATTAAGGCCAGTGTTTTTTTGGACAAAACTGAGGAAGAAAACAGTTTGTTTATTGCCATTTAGTTTATTCTCCAAATTGGACCAAGCTAAAAAAATATCTCAGTAGGACAATATAAAGTTTATTAATCACTGTAACCAGCTCTGCAGCTATCTCTACCTCCTATAGGGCTTACCATTTTTTTTCTGTTAAATACAAGATTGAATGCTGCCTCAAGATTAACAACCACCACTTAAAAGATTTACTTGCCTCATCAATGTATTCTTCTCAATGATATTTTTAAAATAATGTAGCCAATGAAAATTCTCTCCTGTTGTGGAAGGCAAAGTGATTTCTATGATGGACTCTCATTTTGATAGGTGGTGCAGAGGGTTAAGGGTGTGAGCTGTAGTTCCTGTAATCCAGGGTTTGATTCTCTCACCCCTCATTTCCTTACTGCGTGATCTTGAGGTCATTTAATCACACATTTCTCCTGGGTTGCCCCTGAAAATGGACTATGTGTTCAGCGGGCTTACTCGGTTAACAAATGGGTATTATGATTATGAATGGAGTCTTTAACCAGTTGTAATTTTAAACCAAGTGAAAAATATTTTTATTGAACTAACAGAGTAATGAGGTTGTGCATACGGAGGCTACCTGCATCCCCTTCTTTGAACATAACTCCAGATTTCCAGGGTTCAGAGGTTTTTAGATCCCGAATATAATTCTATATTTGAGTGCTAATAACTTTGCCCATTCATCCTTATACCAAACACATACCTCATTTTCTAAATCATCAGGTCTATGTGCTCTATTACATTTCAAATAACTTGATATCCCTGATCCTATCTGTGGTTATCTGTAACAATTATATCTACACCAAAGCCAGCTGAGAGCATGCTGTACCATAGGGGTATGTAAACTTTAAATGTTATTTTCTTTCAGCCTAGTAATCAGACTAATTCTGTAGATGGTACATATACAGATTCACAGTATAATCTCTAACTCGCCATGGTAATAGTTGCATAAGCTTACAGTTTTATGAGCAAGGCATACACATTGTAAGATGCTTCTTGTCAGTTAACAGCAGTGATAAACTGCTTACCTGGGGAATAACAGACCCCCATTTGCTGGCTTACCATCTTATCAGAAGTGTTGACCTTATTTTTGGCAAACTTCTGGTACCAAAGTGTTCCTAAAATTACTACAGCTAAGCAACCATGGTTGGTTAGCCTGGTAATTAGGCAGCCTTTAACAGTTATTCACAGAGGAATACTTTGAAACAGTTACTAGCTGCCAGGATAGAACTATTCTGTCCAAAATCTCCAGTCACCTCCCACATGGTCCTCATATCTCTGAATAAAACAGTCATTTGGCATAATTAATAATCCACTTTTGTTGAAGCAGTTACGGCACAATTTCACCACCTGCTCTTGGATCTGGTGGATGGGATGGTTACCATACTCCTAATTTATTTTACTTATCATCTGTTAAATATGTAGGTGGACCGGTTTATAATTCTTTTTAGCCACAATTATAATCTGTATAAATACAATTCTACATGTAATGAAGTACAAAAATAACAAAAAAAAAGTAGGCAATGTGGCTAACAGGAACATATTATCAAAGGCTTAAGGTGTAGATTGAAACTTATCCTGATTCCTCAAGCCTCGTTTAGATGACCTTTCCTTTTCATCCCTGGGACTCTGCATATTGTACAATGCAAAGGACTCCAGATGGTATTCCCCACCACACAGCAGTTTTTTTCTTCACCACACACACATCATTTTAAGCACAAATTGAACAGCATTGTAAACTTGGAACTGGTACCGAGTAAACTTAAAAAAAAAAAAAACAAGGAAGCTAGTGAAGGAGAGCGCTGTGGCAGCTCAAGCAAGTCAAACAAGTCTAAATAATAACTTCAGACAGCACAGAACTTGTTTAAATAATTAAACACTTAAAAAAGGTTTAATAAACAACTTTGAACACTCTGAGCACTTCTCATACATGGTGCGCAGACTTTCAGATGTAATGTCACCTTGGAGGTGTTGTGCAACATTAAATGATGCTGGGAACCAAACTTGGGGCCATCATAAAAATCCTTAGAGGAAAACAAGATCGTCCAAGAAGGCCTGTCTCAAACAAACATCTGGTGTCAAAATCATGGATTAAAACTAAATGCCGACAAGTGTATAATCACATCTATTGGAAGCATGACTCGCCTTGTAACTATCATATTGACAAAACTGGTCCCATCATTAGTGGTGTAGGAACCTATGTTGACAATGGACTGTCCTCTAATCATCATGTATTCACTGTTGTAGGACAGTCCTTTCTCACTGTATAGCTTATATCTAAATGTATTACATCCAGATTCAGGGATGTAATTCTAACACAATACTTGGCACCATGTACCTGTCCAAACACTTTTCACAGCTGGAATAACAACAATGCTTTCTCACTAAAACAATCAAAGGCCTAAATTGTAAAAACTATGCAGACCATCTCAAATCTTTGTCCCTTTTATCAGTATCATAAAAGCTACTGACATGCAACCTCTGCCTTGCAGACAGAGCATCAACAGACCATTTTTTGGCAGACCTATTACATATTCACAAGTCCAGTGGTACCATAAATACCTGTTCAAAGGATCACAATCTCTTTTGGAAAATAAAAGGAAGATATTGCAAGGATAGGTTTGTATCACAAAGATTATCACTTCTATGGGACTTTCTTTCACTCGACAAAAGGCAAAGTACTTCTCATAATCTTTTCAAATGTAATTTGGACCAATGAATGGGTAGCCACAAATTCATCCTGGTTTAGCACCCCTGTCCTTCATGGAGAAGGGAAACACAAAAATGTCCAGTATATCCTTATTAATCCTGTCTCTGTGTTATTTTATATGAAAAATATAAGGGTTAAATTGGAACGTAAGGCCCTATCGATAACTGATCATGCATGTTGACAGAATACTTACATTTGCATTTACTACTAAACACAATTAGTCAGTCCACTAGATTAGAAGATAAAAGCTGGTGTTATGCTTTTTAACTGCTATGTATTAGAATATACCAGCTGGTGTTGGGGGTTGATATCTTTACATTATACAAAAATGATAAACATCTGTGTTGACATTATACAAAAAAGATAAACATCTGTGTATGTGTGTTATGTGCGTTAAGGGTGACTCAAAAGTGGAGCTATTGCCATTTCTGCCTAACATCTCTTGGTTCCCTGGTTCAATTACTGGATGGAGTACCACCTGGGTGAAATCTGTATACCATCCCTTAGTCCATGTGTAGTTTTGCTGGATTCTTTGTTTTTCCCCACATGCCAAACACAAAGAACTAGGAGAATTAGTTATATTCTAAACTGTTAGAAGATGTGTATATATGTATGTGTGTTTTGTGTACGTATACACGTGCATCCTCTGAAGAACTGTCATCCTGTCCAGAATTTCATTCCCTGCCTTATACTTACTGCTTATCACAACAGGGTCTGTCTATCCCCCTCCCTCCTAACAAAGAAAGGAATAATGTACGTAGGCATCGAAGAATGGTTGAATGACTATGTAACATCAGTACAGATCAAACACAGTGACTATAGCAATATAGATGATGAAGCAGCTAGACTTCTCACAATGGAGTTTCTTAAAAATGTTATTAAAGTCTGCATTTGAGGAATCACTTTAAAATAAGAAAAAAAAATGCCTCCTGTGGAGGGGCAATGACACCATGACAAGGTGATGCGCTCTGCATTCCTTCAACATTACAATTAATTTTCAAGTCATTGAAAGTCAGGGGAAAGATGTTATCTACCTTAAGTGACTAGGAGTCTGAAGAAAAATAATTAATGAACTAACTCAGTTGATCAAATTTAGGTCATGAATGATCGTCTGCTGCACTGGGGGGTAAATAATACAAGTTGGACAAAGTTCTAAGAGTTGCTTATTTTAATATGCAGCTGTATTACACAACATGTTTTAAAACATTCTGCACACTCATTTGGTATATTAATGCTATCTGAATGAAATATGCATTTCACAAGTATCACCAGATGTTGGACTGCTGTTCTTTTTCAATGCTATCTTGATTCTTTTCATGCTCGTGTCTCTACTCAGTATTACTTACCAGGATAAACTGGTTAAGTGTTTTCAGCCCTTATTATGAATAAAATTGTTCCTTACAAAAACACAGGTACTGAGAGTTATAGATATCACATGTTGTATACCACCAAATGACTATGCATGCTTATTTGATATTAAAATTGATGTGGAATTAATTGACTAAACATTCAGTTGGTGGCTGCTGAAAACATCTTTATAAATGGATAAAATAATTAAAATACATACTGAATATATACAGCATGGAGTTTATACAAAGGCAGTATAAAGAGATGTAACATTAAATGGCATTAAATATTTATTTAAATAAATAAAACAAATGGGCATGAATCAAAGAATACTCTAAAACAGATAAATAAAAAGGCCAGAGCTCCCTTTTGGTGGCTGCCACCATGACCATAGCATCTACTGGGACTCTCTTAGTTAGAAAAGCCTTGTCTGAGGGGAATGTAATAAATTTGTTTGGCCTCCTAGGAACAGGTTACACTGAATCCGGGGACTCCCATGCCTTTCGAGAAACTAGGTACATGCATTCATCTAAAGGTGGAGACACCCAAGAGGTGGAAGGATGAGATCTGAAAGCCTTTGGTTATATGGACTCCTCTATGGAAGGGTTGGTGGACTTCCAGCTGCCTATCTGCTTTATCATTTCCAGGATGTCTCCAAAGGAGACATCATCAGGAGGCAACTGTGGGGACCTTTCAGCTTCATCGAGGTCTGTATCAGAAGTGATGGACTCCTCTGGGGAGTCTAAATGCTTCCTCTTGCATAGTCTCTTCCGAGGGACCTCCTCAGAAGAGTACTCCGAGGAAGTTTTGGAATAGTGAGGGGTACCCTGTGGGGCATCCTGAGGCCTAGGATCTCTGTGTCCCTGTGGATGCAGGGATATAGAGGCAAACACTGATGCTTTAGGGGGTAGAAAATCCAGAGATGTCTGTGGAGAAAGCACTCTCCTCATCATCTTGAAAGACCCTGGTCCCCGATCTGAGGATATCCCTGGATCTGAAGAAGCCAAGGGACACCCTGGAACCAAAGACGATGGACCCGAGACTAAGGTAGGAGCCAAGCTCAGTAAAGCCAAGACTCCCAAGAGGCAAAGTGGGATCCAACAACTGTCCAATCCAACTCGCCTCCCAAACCCGACTGAAGAGCGTTGGCTCCTTGACTCCTCCAGCTCTGATGGAGTTGAGGATGTCAGAGGCATAGTTGGATCTGTAGAACCTGTAGTAGGTCTTGGATCCTAGAGTTCCAATAAGACCAACTCCAGATCTTCTGACTCTGAAGTGAGGGGTTGGATTGGAGGAGGAATCAGAGCAGAAGAGGTGGATGTGGTAGGATCCAAAACCCCCAATAACAATAACTTGGCCAGCGCCAATGTCTTCAATAGCTTCTGTACCACCCAATCCATGTCATCCGACAGACTCCTGGAAAGACTGAGTTGAGGAGGTGGGAGATTTTGATAGTTGTAGGATCAGAGATCTGAGTGTAGGGGAGATCGGTCCCAAGGCTGGAGACTGGCTCCGTAATTCAAACTCAACAGGCACAAAGCTAGGAGGTGTTGGAGCTAATTAAGATTTGTCAGATCCAATAACCTTTGGATCTGAGGAGGATAGTTTTGGCAACTTTTGTGTTGGCTCCAATAAAGTGGAGAGGAGAACCTCTTTCTGGATTTGTCAGACTATCAGGAGGGAGAATTGTCAGATTTGGATGAACCCGGACCTTCTCCCAGTGCCTCTGAGAAGGGTTTTTTTAAAAGTCCTTTCAGTATTCATTTGTTTTTCCTCTCCAAGGCCACTCTGTGACTGAAAGCATGACAAACAGAGCATGACTCCTGGAGATGGATGGCCCCAAGACAACAAACACAAATTGCGTGTTTATCACTCAGGGGTATTTTCTTTCCACAACTGTCACATTTTTTGAAACCCATTGGTTTTGATTCCTTGCCAAACATTTTGAGGAAGAAACTACAGGAAAAGAAACAGAATAGAAACACTTTTTTAAAATATAACTAAAGCTAGACCCTCTAATTTAAACGGGTCAAGCTATAGGGAGAAGAAGTGGCACAGCCCTCTAACTTAAATAGGCTATGACCAGGACAAAACAGAAATAGTTAGACAAAGCCCTCCAACTTAAATGGGCTAAGTTGCAGTTCTCCAACTTAAACAAGCTGTATCTAAACTATGACAACAAAAACTAACAAGAAAATAGAAATGAAAAAGGAAGGAAATAACAGGGTTAAAAGCCATCTAACTTAAATGGGCTATTTAATAGTAAAAAAAGTGCCAGGAGAGGGACAACAATGCCTAATGAAAGATGATGGCCAATTGCAAAACACAACAACTGCAGCAAAAAATACTTATCTAGTTATAAACAGAATTTAAGGTAAACACCAGGGAAAAAATCAACAACTTTGAAAAGCCAAGCAAAGTAAAGAAAGATAATACTTAGCCAGAACTAGAAGACGAACACCTGATCTTGTTTAGCGGCAAATGAGATCTGGAGAGGGTTCTGGCTGGGATAGGGATTTTAGCCTTGAGCTGGAAAATAAAGGCTGAGATGGATCTGTGGATTGGATTCTAAATCAACCTAGTAAGAATGAAGGCGAGATAGGACGACGTCACGTGTAGATCTTTCTGTTTCTCTCTTTCTGATAGTTTTTTAAGTTATATCTAGTGTTTTTGTTGTTAAGAACTTGAGTGCCTTTGATAATTCAGCACTGACAGTTAAAACTGTTCACTTATTTTCTGTGATCTGCTTAATGCCAGCAGAATCAATTAAATTAGTCAAAAATGATAAGACATTCTAAATTACTAGAATCTACCCTGTTCAAATTTTCAACTTTATCAAAGCCTTGGGCTAAAATGGGAGAATATTTAGTTAATTGGTCCCTGTTAACACTCACAGCAATACATAGGCCTAATGAAAATCATATTACCTACCTACAAATATGTTTATTCTAGGATACATTTTATCCTCTCCCATTTCTCCTGTGAGGTTAGCCTTGACAATCTAACAAAAAGACCTTTCACAAAGTCATGGTTCCTGTAACCTGGATGAAAACATTTAAAGTGCAGGTATGAATTGGCAAATATATCCTTAATATAACTTTTATAATGCAAATACTAACTACCATCAACCCATGCTAACTGCACATCAGAGTTATTTAACCTGGAAGACACTCCCGATGTAGTAAATATCAGAAGGTCTGTACTACTGTTTAACTAGTTAATGAAGTCCATGAATTCCCAATCATTCCCAGACCAAATGAAAATAGTCAATAAATTGACAATAAAAATATGCACACTGAAAAAGTCCACTATTGATCAAATGGAATGTCATTGCCTTGGCCAAAACCAAACTGGCAAAAGCAGGGGTCATGGGAACCTCCACTGTATACCTTTAAACTATTTGTAATAATTACTATAAAACAAAAAAAAAATTCTTGATAATCAATTCTGATAAACGGCATATAACTTTCATGTCAGGATTACTCAATGCATCAATCACAATTAATAGTTTCCTAACCATTAAAATGCCACTGCCTATATATGTGTATATATGTGTACATGTGGGTCTCATTTCAATCAATGAAATTACGTTTCAATGAACTGTAATTTCGCAATCCTGTTTTTCCGAAAGTGCATTTATTTGAAAATGCACTTTTTCTAAAAAACAAGTAAGAGAAAAGCAACAGAGGCTGTTGTCGTAGATCGCAGCACAGCTGGGATAAGGGAATATTCCCTTTTCCCCACTGTAGTGCAATCTCGGAGTTATAATATACAAGTAGTGGGGGTGTGGAGGATGCAGGGGGGCTTGCCCCTGCATACATGTGGTTAGTGTTGTCATGTTTTTTTTTTTCTATTTTTGTACTTTTCACCGAGTTGGTTTTTCATGAAAGTACATTTTCAAATAAATCCACTTTCGCAAAAATGGGGTCACAACATTACAGTTCATTGAAACATAATTTCACTAATTGAAATTAGACCTGTGTACATATATATATATATATATATATATATATATATATATATATATATGTAAATAGATCTACTTCTATAACCCAAAAGCTAACGTAACCAAAGACCAGAAAACCGAGACCAAAAGTATGAAACAACAACATATCAAACGCATTGAATACAGACTCCCAAAATACCGAAAATAACAACCCAGAAAGAAACCTACCACCATACACCACAAAAAACAAACCAAAATATACAAAGCAAACAACCACTGACTTCTCTACAAGCCCCCCTGCACCACCCACCACAAATTTAATATACTAACTCCGAGATCACACTACAGTGGAGGAAAGGTAAATTTCTTGATCCCCACTGTACCGCAATCTCTATAACACATATGCAAAGACTTTCGAACACAGGTACCTCTCCCATCCCTAAAAACCTACATCTTGCCAACACAAACACATCCACAACCACTCACTTATCCCGGTACTGAAAGCAACATTCACACAACATACTGAGATGTACATGACTCCCACACTCAACAATAAAATCTTTACTTAACTTTAAAAACATCAAAAATTACCTTCAACAGCACACCTAACATCCGCCACTTGCATTACATGAAATGCACCATGTCTTAAAGTGTCACCACACCAGTCACTCACAACACAATACCTACTTTCACAAATTCAGTATTCTGTCATTTGAAACTCTACACTTTTAGGATTTCCAGTATTTGTCTTCCAGTCTCGGTTTTCTGGTCTTCGGTAATGTCAGCTTTTGGGATATAGTGCATGTATAACGCAACAATATCTCCCATGGCCAAACTGCATTTTACAAATGTTTTAATATTTTTGTCTTTCAGTTTGCCAACAAATTTCTGGTGTAGGAATGTGACATCACTGTCAATGGATTAAAATTACAATCCATAAGGTTCCCTAAAAGATTAGCCTTCGAGCTTTCTGAGATACTACAAGTCTAAATGGAGAATATACAGGATTGTTGTGCATTTTAGTCATGTCAGACATTGCAGGAATTTTTGTGCGTGTCATTTAAAAAAATTAATAAAAGTCTGTTGTTATATAGCAACTTTGGAACATATCCAACATTTTAAGTTTACATGCATTATAAATTTCCCTAACGGTTATTTTCTGATTGTTGCCTACACCATCTAACAAGAGCATGTGTTTTTTTTTTTTTTTTTGGTTTTCACACTATCACCTTGACAAAGGAGACACAGACATTTGTGCAGTCACAGAGACCTGGTTTAAGGCTGTAGACAGCACCACAGCCATACCAGGTTATACCTCCTTCCATACATTGAGACCACAAACTGAAGGCATGAAAACTAAAGGTGGTGTTGTATCAATATCCATTAAAGATAAATACACCTCCAGATTGGTTAAACATTATGAGCCACTGGAAACACTCCAGGTGCAATTAACTGTTAGTAAGACACCTGTTCAAGTCATTGTCTGCTACAGGACCCCCTCCATGAATCAGAACACCCACTCTGCCTATTTGGATCTACTTGACTATCAAGGTACATCTGAACACCATGGTTTTGGGCAACATTAACTACCCATCCATTGACTGGGTAAATTACTCATGCTCAAACTTATTTGCCCAAAGGTTCCTAAACTTTGATAACTCCAATTCCCTGGACTAGCTGGCTGACACCCTCACAAGGGGTGCCAACATCCTGGGTCTGGTGCTTACCAGTATTAGGGACCACTGTAGCATCCCCAGTGTGTGGTGTTCCCTAGTGAGATCTGACCACAAATCAGTCTTGTTCAAAGTAACTATCACACCTGCCCCCTCCCCCCTCCCAGCAGCAACTAAGCTAAAAAACTTATCCAAAGTAGATTATAACCTCTTAGGGGATGGTATAAATAGCTTCATTGTACCTCCCTCCCCCAGATGGAACTGGTAACTATGCAGAGTTCTACACCAATGCTTTATACAAACACCTGTATAACTGCATTGACTTGGCTGTACCCAATAGGACCAAAACAAGCTCCTAAAGAAGGAGCAAAGCTGACTGATGGACAACTGCTATAAACAGGCTTTCCAATAAGCGGAAGACATTGCTGTCTAAGAGTAAGAGGGACCAAGCCCTAAACTGGAAACACTCCCTCCTCAGCTTAAACAAGCAAATAAGACTTCTTGTGAAGTCCTCCAAAGCAAACTAAAAATCCAAATTAGCTTCCTCAATTAAGGACAACCATAAGATATTCTTCAGTCACATCCGTAACATACAAGGAAAGGTCCGGATTTGTGCCAAACTGGTAGTTAATGAATACTGAGCCTATGGACATAGTTCTGTGAAAACTTCACTCCCCTGTCCCTGCCACATGTATCCCATGACATCCCTACTACTTGTCCCCTAACTTGCATCTCTAAAGAGCAGGTCATAAACGTCCTCTTTAAGGCCAAAAACACAGCATCTATGGGACCTGATAACATACCAGGCTGCATCCTACATGGACTCCAACAAGAATTAGCAACACCATTGGGTACTCTTTTCAATCACAGTCTTAAGTACTGTCTTTATCCCAGCTGAATGAAAAATGACCACCGTTATTCCCTTGCACAAAGGTGGTGCTTCCACTGATCCCTGTAATACAGACTTATTAGCCTGACTAGCCTCATCTGCAAAGCCATGGAGCAAATCACCATGGACCTTATCAACAAAGATATAGGTACTCTCCAAACACTTGACCCTTCTCAGTAGTTTGGATTTGTCAAAGGGAGGTCATCCCCATTAAACCTGGTGGACTTCTTTGAGACAGTCACCAAGGCCCTGGATTAGGGGAAATCTGTGCATATAGCCTACCTAGACTTAGCCAAGGCTTTTGACACTATCTCCCACTCAGGCATCATTGACATCATTGACAAACACACCCAGCTAGGTATCAACTCTTATATCATTAGATGGGTTGCTAACTGGCTCGCTGATAGAACCCATAGAGTCAAAATAGGGGAATCCACCTCCAGCAGACCTGTAAACAGTGGTGTTCCACAGGGATCAGTCCTGGGACCTTTATTGTTTGGAATCTATTTCTCAGAAGTACAAGCAAAAACTAAAGGTCTGTGGATGACAACATTTGCTGATGACTGCAAACTGGGAGCGGTCACAGAATCTCCCAGTGAGGGCAACATCCTACAAGAGGGTCTCACACAAACAAATGATTGGTTCCGAAGTCATGGCCTTAAACTCAGTGCAAAAAAAAATGTATTATCATCCCTTTTGGTAAGAGCGATGTTCCTGCTAACTACCACATCAAGTACACACTCAGTGGTGAGAGATCTGGGCACATAGGTTGACAGCAACCTTACCTTTGAACACCATGTCTCCACAGTGGTAAGAAGGGCATTCTATATTGCTTATCTCATAAGTAAGGGCATTGCATCCAGAAAAAAGAAGTTATAACCTCCCTGTACTCTTCCCTCATCATGAAAATCATTGAGTACAATGACCCTTTTGGTATGTACCTTTTCAAGCACCTGCAGCATTTGGAGAGACCACAAAGGTTCCTCACATCCCTAACATCCTCTCCAATTTTCACTAACTAAAAAAAAATCTCCTAAATAACCCACTGGCTATGCTCTTGTCATAACCCAGGTTCTTTTTTTTTTTTTCATTCTCATAATGGCTCCTCTTTTTCTCTTCTTTCTCTACTCTTTTAAAACTAATTATTAAATATTCCTTTTCTCTCTCTTTCCTTTCTTTTTTTTTTTTATTTCACTTTACTCAAAATTTAATTCAACCTGTTTCAAAGGTATTGCATATGTTTTTTTTCCCCTCTATTTCTGTATATTGATGTATATCTTGAAATTGTTTAGTAGTTTGTAGTGGAGCTTTTCTCCCCGGGCCTCCACTGAAAATGGACATATATCCAGTTGGACTAGCCCGGTAAACAAATGTAAAATAAATAAATAAATAAAATTCAAGGTCTTCAGCATCTGTCTTATGTGGATCATCCAAAATCACTATCACTTTATTCTGTTTCATACAGGCTACTCAGAGGTGACCTGTGCCTTGCATATAAGGCAATCTTAGACCCTGCTTTATTGGAAATGCTGCATACCGCAAGTCAAATGGTACACGGGTTACTCACTGTAAAATCTTAACCTGGAATGTGACATTAATAGAACCTGCTGGTGGGAAAGATTTGTCTCCCAGAAGGTACCACACCTTTGGAACAGACTCCCATTTCATGTCAAATAGAGCACCTCAATGGCCCTCTTCAAATGCAGTCTGGACGATTGGATGGGTAACCGTAAATTCACCCCAGGGGTTCTACCTGTGTCCCTCTTGGGCAGGGGCAATAGGTGCTGATTGTGGAAATAAGGGTAGAACTTGGCTAGGCTTTAAGAGCCCTAGGACCATTTGCCTAGTAACTTCCTATGATCTTATGACAATATTTTGGTTATGTGGATAAGCACTGGACAGTGAGAACCGCAATATATTTCCAATGGAAACATTGTGTGTTAGTGGTCTGCTAAAAGGTATCAGTAGTAATTGTGTTGCTTTGAAGAAGAGCAGCACTGACACAATGTCTACATACTCTATGCTATGCCTTCAGCAGTAGTGTTTTGCTGTTCATCTGCTTCTTTGCAGAAATATTACTGGTATTCTGCTCCCTTTTACTTTCAGAAATCATGCCAATTAACCCGAGTTGGACAAATGGATGGTATATTTAGCATTCTTATTTCTGCTATGTTGCTTACAATTTGTGTAGTCTTTGAAACATTATGCAGTTCAAGGGATCATGCTGGAAAAATGCACACCATCATGATAAGGGAGTCTAAAAAGTAAATACGCACTGCAAAATGTTAACTCATTCACTCCCACAGCACTACACACACACACTGCAAAATGTTAACTCATTCACTCCCACAGCACTACATTTGTACGCAAACTGCAAAATGTTAAGTCATTCACACCCACAGCACTACTTTTGCACACTTCCTTTTAACACACATAGTTCCTTATGGCATCATGCCATTTTTTTCAACATCATTTTTCTGACCCACATGCCTGCCAATCATTAAGATGCCAGTGTTGGCCATCTACTCCCCTATCCTTGGTTAATAGTAATCCATGGAGTGTGTGTTATGCAGGCAGCCATAAGGGGTGTTTCTGTTATGGTGGTAACCCTGCCCCTGGTGGTATACATAGTCACCTTCATCACTGCGAGCGCCATTATATGCCCTCCCTCTGTATGCATGTTTGCAAACACACTTTCCATGAGGGCTACTATCACAGGCTTGAGATCACTATGCCCGCTTCCACCAGTGCTAAGTCCATTGGTTTTGTGTGGGTCTCCACCTGCAAGAGACCAAACCAGAATCACCAAATCCCTCTCTCCAGGATGGATGAGGTAACATAAGCCACACCCCCTGCCATCCCTTGACCTTCTTTTCCAGTTCCAGGTCCACTAAATAAACTTGGGTCGTCTGGGTCATAGCCAGGGCTTTATCCACACTATACCACAGAGCTGACCTGTCATAACAACACAAGACATATCACAGGGCAAAGGGTAAGAAACAAAAATAACACTAAGACTATTAATTTAGGATGTACTGTAGTGAAGGTATTAAGCACTGCTTTCTATTTGCTACTTGTATTTTAATATTTATGTTCATATTTTCATAATTGTAAACTGACTCAATGTAAGATGCCATGTTGGGAGACAGAATATACTATTGCCATCCATGTATAATATACTGTGCTATAGTTATAACAAAATTGTTTGCTACTAATTATGAATGTTTCTGATGTTTCTACATAAAAATTAATATTTTCAATGTCAACTGCCTCATGGCATAACCAAGTGAAATCTTAGATGATGTTAGGAAAACTATCAATAATATTTGCACTGTATGGAGTACAGCTTGAAAGCTATTATGCCATGCGTTATTTATAACACTAATTATGCAGAGCGGCATACACCTTCATATTTCTGTAGACATTTCAATAAATAAGCAGTCAGAAAGGAGTTTCTTGCCTTCATGCAAAAGCACAATTCTCCTGAAGAAAAGTGTTGCTGACCTTCTAGTCAAGTGTATAGTTTCTAAGATAGAAGAGTTGTTTGTGAAAATTCAGAGAAAAATACATTTCTTGATGTTTCTACATTATTATACATTACAGCATTTATTTAGACACTCAATGCAATGACAATCATTGCAAAGAAAACCTTTTGTTGAGCACACTCGTTTTCCATTTTTAAATAGCATTTTCTGTTCACATAATATTTACATTTATTTAGCTTATGCTCTTTAAGCAAGAATGTATTGATTGCTGAAGGAGTGACATTCTACAGCTAATACGTATGACATGTACTGTCAGGTTAGTCAGTGCTGTGGTGATATGCTTGGTAATTTAACTGCCAGGTTTTAAGAAAGCAATAATGCCCAACAGGGCGTGTGTTACTGTGGAGATAACGCCTGCCCAGGGGTGTTCTGAGACTCCACAGAGGGCCTCTACACCCCTGGAAGAACATTTCCATAATAACAAACACCCTGGAGGGCATTATTGCGCTTACAGAATGGTCTGCCTGTAAAATTGTTATGTCTTACTTATTTTTTATTACTATATTTTCTTATATATTTTTGATGTAAAATAGTTGCTCTGCCTAATGTTTCAAAGTTGCTGTAGTATATGTAAATGGTTTTGGAGAAAGCATTTTCCATTCAAAATACATTTAAAAAAATAGCCAGATATTTACTTTATTTTTTGGCCCCTTGCTCCTAAAATGTATGGCTTGCAGCCAGTCACTGGGACTGAAGTCACCATAATGACATAGATTTGACTTTCAGACTATTTCCTTCAGAAAATTCATGCCAACACAAATTCTGTTATTTAAGCTACTTTGTAATTTTATAACAATATTTCAAATCTGTTCCTATTTTTGTCTTTTTCCCCCTTTATTTCAAGCTTTATCCAGGTATCTTGACCTAAGAAGTCGAGAGGTATGCATGCCTCTTTTCTGCTGCTGACACTGGTCGATCAATCTCACTCTCTCACACACACACACACACACACACACACACACACACTTGCACTTCAGAAAATCCATGCTAACACAAATCCTATTATTCAATTAATTTTATAACAGCAATATTTAAATTATGTTTCTAGTTTGAGCCTTTGTTCCCCTTTTAATTTAGGTTTTATCCAGATATCTTGAGCTAAAAAGTCAAGACGTACACAAGCCTCTTAACAACTGCTGCTGCCATTGCTCGATCACTTTCACTCTTCAGTCTCTCTCTCTCGCACATACACTCCTCGCTTTCATGAAAGCAAGCATACATTCACACACACACACCTCTCAACTGTCCAGATTTTCGCAGAATGTCCAGAAGTTTCAAACTTCAAGGCCTTTTATTCTAGCAACTTTCTAAGTTTATAGGAGCAATATTTAAAATTAGTCCCTATTTTTGGGGCTTTGTTCCCCCCATTATTTTTGTCTTTATCCAGATTATTTGTGCTGAGAGGTTGAGAGCTCTCTCTCTCTCACACACACACACACACACACACACACGCACACGCACACACACACACACTTTTTTCTATTTTATTTAGGTTTTATACTTGTTAAACAGCAAACGCACTGCTTAGCGAGCATAAAATAATGGCTTGATTTATTTATTTTATTTTATTTTACATTTGTTGACCGGATGTCTCTCTGCTGGATACATGTCCATTTCCAGAGTCCCGGGAGAAAAGTCTAACAGGGTTAACATATATATTGATATACAGATAGAGATATAAAGAGATATATGACAATATACATAGTAGAAAAGAGAAAGAGAAAATGAACTACCATGAAACTACAGTACATTATATTACATTAACCACCACTTAATGCACAAGACATTGATTTGCCTACTTATATATTGCTTTCACCTTGGAATAGTAGTCTGGGTTGAAACAAAGGACAGCTAGTATGTGATTTATAGTTGATTTTAGTTCTTTTTTTTAGTGTAAAGTGAATTGAGCTTTAGTGAGCTTATTGGGAAGAAGCTCCACACCTTGCCAATAATATTGGAATGCCATGTCCCCCCATCACAGGTATAGGACTTAGAGTTTGTATTATGCGTAGTTTGTATTAGGATTCTTTTGTTAGATGAGCTTAAGTGAAATAGTTATTGGAGTTTTAGTGCAAGAGGGGATAGTCTGGGATTTCTCTGGTTCTTAAGGTATTTTAAAGGTTTCTATCCAGAAGAAGATTAGGTAAAGAAGATTAGGAGTTCTTTTCAGTCAAGTTTTTAGGGTTGTTACAAAATCCAGTTCTGATAAGTCTAACTGTGATAAATCTAGTTAAGCGTTATGGCGATTGAGGGCCGATGAGTTTGAGGTAGGATTGGTTAGGGTTAGGAGCGGGGTAGGGAGGCGATAGTAGGGTAGATAGGTGGAGTTGGGAGCGGCAGGCAGGAAGCCTTGTTGCGGAGTTGGAATAAGGTTTAGTTTGTTATATATTTATCTCTAGTTTTTGCTATTTGATCTTAATAGTTTGGTTGATGGGTGTCAAATCGCAGTTACTTTGTCAATGTTTAGAATTGATAGTAGTGCCATTATTGGATGTATAAGTGGGTTGAATTGGATTGAATAGTGAATTGTGTCATGGGTGTTGCGGGATTTTTTAGCCAATAGCTGTCACTAACATGCACACATACACTCACACAGTTTTTTTTTAATAATTTTTTATTATTATTATATTTTACACTCTCTAAACAGAAAAAGCACTGCTTAGCGAGCGTAAAAAAACAGCAACCATTAGATTACTTTCAGTCTGAGCTCCACTGCAGCTTGATATGCTGCCATGAAGTGGTGGGCTCATTTTTAGCGGGCATTACCTGTACAGTAACACCCTGCTGGAGAATGTTCATTCTCAATCAGGTGCTGATCTACAGGTCTCCTATTCTCTAATGCAAAATACTGCACAGAACAGCTTTTCTCAAGTCAGAAAATGAAAAGTGATGATAGCAAAATGTTTGCCAAATCATGATTTCCTGTGATTAATATGTTTAAGTGATATATTTTAGCACAAGCATATGCCGTACTCATTACATAGCCTTTGGATAGCTACCTGTTATCAGTGAGGAAGTCTTTCTTTAGTAATGTTTAATAAACTGTACCATGAAAAAAAGAAAAACGCTGTAAACACAACTACCAACGATCCAAAACAGCTGATACCAGTCTGGTAACATCCACCACAAGAATTGCTCACAATAAGGCGCTGCTGTACCAAACCAAGTTTATTATAATGTCAACAGAAGTATAACCACGTTTTCATCGAAAAAATACGACTTCATCAGATAAAATCTCAAAATAGACTGCTGTTTAAATACTTCCCACGCTGCCATAAATTACACAATTATCCAATAATTTAATTAAAATAAATAAAATGAACATATAAATTTAAAGCTATATATGTGTATTAAAAACTCTATAGAAATACTAAACATAGATAACCCTATGTTAAACTAATCTCAGGAATTGCAATACAATGTTAAAAATCATAAAACCACTATTATCCCTCACTATCAAATAAGGAAGATTACTTGGTAATATACATGTATGTAAATATTCAAACATATAGGGCAAGAGTAATAAAATACAAAACATTTCATATTAATATACCAAAGTATCAATGAAAAAAGTTTTACAGGAATATAAAAACTTAATCACTATAAATATCAACCTCAAATTTAAATACGTCCTGCCTTAAGTTTAAGGCAGGGTGCAATGGAAATAAAATCATTGAGGCCAGGAAATTTGTTGGATTCTAAAAGAATCTGCCAGAAAGTCTCTCTATGGGCTAACTTGGCCTCCCAGGGTCCACCCCTGATATCTTTGGGAACAGTTTCCACCACAAAAAACAAAAACCTGGCCCCCTCACACTCAATAGAATGCCTATACAATGCATTTTTACTATTAGATTTGGTCATGTCATATTGGTGTTCATATATGTCTTTCAGTTTTACCGATATAAAACGCCTGACATGACTGACATAGGGCCAAATAGACCACCCCGGTGGACAAACAATTGGAATAACTAGAGGCTTTAATATCCCTGTTCCTGCTTTCTAAATATACATGATGGTCGTGAATTATGTATTTACATGAGGAACAATGACCACATTTGTATGTTCCTTTCTTCATACGAGAAGACTGTGTGTGCTGTTCGTGTTGCTCCAGTACCCGTTTGATGTTAACTCCTCTTCTAAAAACCGTTTTCAGGTTCTTGTCCTTTAGCGAACTCAAGTCAGTAAATTCCTGGAACAGTTGCCATTCCTTTTCTACTATTTTTCTAATATGTGTTGCATTGGTACTAAAATCAGTAATAAAGGCAAAATTACTGGAGAATGAACCAGCAGTGTCCTAAAAGGGAGGTCCGTCGGTCTCTCCAGGACCCTTACCCAGGATAGGACTAAATCTAGTGTTACGAGCAGCCATAACCTCTTCCCGAACAGATTGTATCAAACCTATGGGATATCCCCTTTCTAGAAATAAAGATGTAAGTTTGTCACACTCGTCACTAAAATCTAGATCCTGTGATGTCATCCGGGAAACCCTGACAAACTGACCTTTCACAATTCCTCTTTTTTGAAATCTTGGATGTGAACTCTGAAAGTCGATGTAACTGTTAGAGAATGTGGGCTTTCTGTATATACAGGACTTAACCCCATCCCCTTCCTTAATAAGAGTCACATCCAAGTAATTAACGCTGTTATGGGATACTTGGTAAGTAAATTTTAAAAAGGTCGTGGTTGTATTTATATACTTAATAAAATCATCAATACACTCTACTGGTCCATTCCAGAAAATACATATGTCGTCCAGAAACCTGCAGTAATAGTTCCAATGTGCAGAAAATTCACTGTTAACCACAAATTTCTTTTCCCATATAGACATAACAATGTCAGCATAAGTGGGGGCACAATTAGCACCCATGGAAACACCAGAAGTCTGCTGAAAATATTCTCCAGAAAAGAAAACAAAATTGTTTTTTAACACCAAACCAAGGTGTTTAGTAACCATGTGTACATCATTGGGGGTAATCTCAGGACATTCCCATAGGGCCTCTTCTATCCACTCCAACCCAATATCTGATGGAATAACTGAAAAGAGGTCAACCACATCTATGGTTAAAAATACGACCTCATTTCTGAATAAATGGGTTTGGACATTACGTAAAAAGGCCAAAGAATCTTTAAGGATATAATCCTGTCTCCCCCACAATTCCTTCAATTTCCAGTCCAGGAACTTGGAAATATTATGTGTCTTGGACCCTTGAGCTGCTACAATAGGTCTCAAGGGTGGGTCAGATGGATCTTTATGTATCTTGGGCACCCCAAAAATCGTGGGTACCCTAGGATCTGTGTTGTTAAGATATGTGAATATATCCATTTCTATAACTTCCTGATCTACCAGATCTTTTATGGCCAAATCTATCTTGTGATATGATAAATTAATTTCATGTATGGAAGCAGATGTATATTTATCATAATCATGTAGAATGTTATACATTTTGGCCTGATATAAATTTTGGTCCATCAATACCGTTCCCCCACCCTTATCGGGTTCCATGACCCTCAAGGAATGACCATGGCTCAAATGGTATAGTAGTCTTCCTGGCTTAAATTAGCTACATATTTATCCTTCCCTAATTCTTTTCTGAATTGCTGCTCAATTCTATGTTCCAAATTCTTGAGTTGTGGGTGAAGAGGGGGATTAAAAGTACTAGACTTTCTCAAATACAAACTTGGGGTCCCTGGTGTGGCTCCAAACAAATTCTCTAAATTGAGTTTACGCATGAACAATTTCAAGTCCAAAATAGAATGCACTAAGTTGCTACATCTATTGGGGATGAATTTGAAGCCCTTAGTGAAAAGCTGGAAACAAACATCGGAGACAGGAAAATCACTATAATTGTAGATATGGTAGTTGTTCTTAGTATGCATGAAATATTCCCCTATACTAGTAGTTGTAAAATTACCATCTACTACCAATCCTGTCTCCTGGTCTTCCTCCATGCTCGTGTTGGACCCCCTCCCCTCTGTTCCTGAGGAGATATTGCTAAAGGGTGACAATTCCCTGTTGAGGGATATCCCTGTTTGCGTATCCGCTCTGACCTGCGAGGTAAAAAATCTTCCTCGTTACCCACACCCTGTAGCTGTTCTTCAACAAACACCTCTGCTTCATTCTCCTCCAAAACTAGGGGCTCAGGATAATTCCTATTAGCATTGTGTTCTGCTGGGTTAGCTTCTGTGTACCATCTATTGTATGGTGGGTTAGGATACTGCCTACCCACCTGATACTCCTTAATGTCCCTCCTTAGTTTCTTATATTTCCGATTAAGTACAGTATCACAATGTTGGTCCACCCCCCTCCTGATATCATAATATTTAGATTTGTCAACATCAAACAATAAATCATCAGTAACACACTCATTGTACTTGGAAATGTCGTTTTGCAAACATAGAATTTCTTTAGTATTTTTCTTAATAATGGCCTTGACAATTTCAAGGCCACATTGGTCAAAAGCAAGAATTAAATCTTTGTGAAATTCACTACCAGGACACACCTGGTTAGGATATTTATACACGCGTAGACCTTTTGGCACTATGCCTTTGTTTAAACATTCAGTCAAATACATATTGTCCAGCTCTAAGGTTTTATACCTGTAAAGAGCGTTCTCAAGCAAACGTAGGGATTCTTGAAAACTGTGCCTCTCCCCTGTAGTACGAGCTCCTTGCTCGCAAAACTGAAATCAAATTGTGAATGCCTTGTCCCAACGGTGTAAGTAAATTAATAAGTGCTGTAAGCTGACCCGTGAGCTGTACAATACCATCCTTTTCGGACCTTGGTAAATTAACAGAGTTACTACTCTGACCATCACTCGAGGTGGAAGAGCCCGAACTGGCTTCCATAACAAGAACCACGAAAAAAAGAAAAACGCTGTAAACACAACTACCAACAATCCAAAACAGCTGATACCAGTCCGGTAACCTCCACCACAAGAATTGCTCACAATAAGGCGCTGCTGTACCTGCTGTAGTTTAATAAACTGTCAGTCATACCTTAACTCAAATGGATTTTTTTATGAAAAATTTTGTTAATTTAACATACGTACAATATATACACATAGAAAGGGAGAAATTCACATTGTTACACAATGATAGGACTACATTGAATCATCAAGGTAATCTTATACAATTAGCACATTAAGAATCTCGATAATTCGACAGGAACATTTCAAGGTTATCCCAATAACTAAAGGATTTATAGATCTGATCACTTTTTTAGGTTTACATAGTGTTTTTGTTAAATTTTAAAATTCTTTGAACGTGGGAACTAAGTTCAATTTCCAATTTTTTTTTTGTAGTAACTTTCCTGGCAACTACCAGAGGTTTTGTAAAAAGAGGTTTTGTTCTTTGGCATTTACAGATACAGGAAGTGGAACATTCATTAGTATTACTGATCTAGTTAAAGAACAATTATCAGACTATAACACCTTAAAAACGTACTTCTCTCTTCCCAATATATATTTTTCACAATCCATAAACGTGTGCATACAATCAGCTTTTACATCTTTGCTACATCTCCAACAAATGAAGAAGTTATTTTTCTAAACTTAGTGATTTTATATGGAGTAACAAACATTCTATGTATATATTTCCACATAAAACTTTGCAGTATAAACTTGAAGTCTGACTGACTGATTTAAGTATCAAAGCTTTTTTCTTTCCATCTACTGAGTCACTCAATCTACCACTATCAAAAAAGTTTCAGAGTTTTGCAAGAAAATTATTACTTATAATTAACATATTGCTTGGGCAAGCTTCCTTTGTATGGCAATCAAAGCTCGATAACAGCATTCATATATTCATATAATGGAGTAATAGCGTTCTGCACCTCTTCACTCATATTATTCACAAATTCGTTTAACTTCTTACTGATGGATAATATTAACTGGTTAGCAGATTCATCCACCTTATATTCTTTCATCTCAGATGGTTCTATCTTCACTGAAATGTGCACTTTCCGTTGTTATGCAGTCTTGATTTTCCCTTTTTCACTTGTTTTACGTTAGATGTGCAAAAATAAAAACAAGAAAACTTGTTATACCTCCTAATCTAACCCATCTTAGGTCTGACAAAGCAGAAGCCTAGATTCTACTGCTTTCCAGTTTCAGACACACTTCTTAGTTATTGTGACTGACTTAAGCCGCTACTGTGTCTCATAAGTAAACATAAATCAATAAAAGAAACTAGAGTTTACACTTTTTTCTGCAAGGAGGCATGTCCCAATCCTACTCTACCAGCAGTAATGGATTTAATAGTCACCTCAAATGTGCAAATTTCCAGATGCATGACTAGACTGTGAGAGAAAAGGGGTATTTTATATCTCTTCTTTCCTTTGATTATCATTATAGACCATACTTTACAATAAAACTTTACTTATTTTATGAACTTGTGGACTCTGCTATATATGAATATAACAGCTTTTATATGAATATATGACACTATAACTATGTGTATATGCATCAAATACAGGAGACTGATGCCAGCATGCTGGAAACTTACTTATAAAAAAATTACATTAAATTAAAAGAATAGGATCTGCAACCTATCACATTAGCTTCCTTTTACAATCAGTTAACCAAACACTAAGTTCAGGTGCTCTTTGTCTCGATAGTGAGAACATTGGGGCATTTTTTTTTTTTTTTGGTAAGGTAAGATGTGGAACTGGGGTTAGTTGCAGGTTTAGGGTTGGCACACATTAGTAAGAATGAACAGGGAGATGCGTCACCACAAGATAGTCCATTTAAAAATGTATCCAAACTACCTAAAGCTCTGCTCAGCAGAAACTTAGGCAGTTAATGTTGTTCACTAGAAACACTATTCTTACCTAAAAACTCAGCAAAAATATAAATAAATGGAAAGCATACAGTTCTAGTTTGCGTGACTCGTGGAACTAGATAAATGGGAAGCATACAGTTCTAGTTTGTGTGATTCATGACTAAGAGCTTTGCCAATCATGAAACATGTTCCCTAGTGCACATGTGCAAGCCTATACAAATCTATGCATGAGTACACATACACATAGCTGGGTATAGCTTTTTGTACACTCCGAGCAACAGCATCAGCTGAGCATGAACCTGCTCAGTTGGCATGTTTATACAATACTTTTGTTGCAGTACTGGAAGATGCCACTAGATGATAAACTAGTTTAAAAAATGCATGTTGAGGTCCATCACTTATAATACAGCTGACTTATGGAGCCTGTACAATCCATTCAGATCCTTGACATGCTGCTTTTTCTATCGAGTCTGAATCAAATATTAATGTTAATGAACCTTTAATGGTACTTGACTTTGTGTCCAAGATATCAACATACTCCTTCCCAACCAAAAGGAGACTGATTTAATTTGGAAACTGATTATGACAGGTTAGGAGAAGCAGCAAAGGAAATACAAGAAGTCAATTAACAGCAGAAGAATGTGACTGGTTTCTGTTGTAAATGGCACAGAATGCTTACCATATCATTCAATTTTATCACATTATGAGGACATTCCAAATTTCGACTCTTAAAATGTTTGTGCTTCTCACAGCTCTACACCGAATGGTTCTGTAACAAATTCACTGTTAAAATTTTTTTAATGCATTCTTGCATGTAATGCTGAATCATATTCATTTTTCAAAAATAATGTCTTGTACATATAAAGTAATAAATTAATTACCCTCTCAGTTAACTTTTTGAAGTTGTTAGCAAGCTGTTAGTAAGTGTTCCATGTTTTGCCCATTTTCTCCACATTATGAGTTACTCTTCTACATTTTGGAGGTGGAAGTCAGAGTTATGATGCTTGCTACAATACAACATTATCTTCCTCATAGCTCTTAACTGTCCCTGATTTTTACCTTTTGTCAGTTGCTCATAGAATTAGTTAGTGGTTTTCCGACAAACTGTAGGAGATTGCCACTACTAAATAATAATAATATTTGAATTTCAGACTTCATATCCCTCAGAAAAATGCATGCAAATGCAAAGCTGTCAATCAACTTTCTAAATATACAAGACCAACTTTTAAAATATGTTCTTGATTTTTAGGCCTTTGTTCACAATTCTTTTTTTTTTTTGGCTATGTAAAAAAATTCTTGAGGTAAAAGGTTGAGATACTGTTAGAGCTCCCTTGACTCGACCTTTCTGAGCTCACAGCCCAGCTGATCATTCACAGAACGGTGTATATTCATATTAAGCAGCAATCAATGCATCTGCTTTTTAACAGACATAATCAGGCATGCCACAAGTGTCACTTTGTGCTCAGCATAACCTAATTCATTTTTTAGAGGCTTTCAGTTTACAAGTTGTGATCTCTCTCTCTCTCCAGTCAATCCAGTTTCCTCCCACCTCCAAAAAGCATGATGGTTGACTACATTAAAAAATGTCCATAGATATACACACATAAATATATAAATGTATATATATGGATTTACTTATCTTTATCAAATGGCACAAATACCACTGTGAACAATGCTGACACCAAATGATCGATATTGCACACACTGACTCTCACTAAGCAGGCACAAAGTATCAGTCTTGACACATGTAAAAATCTTAAAATGAAATTAAAAAGAAACATTGTTTTTTGCAGTGTGGCAAGTCCACCTGTACTCCACAACATCTGTTAATTATACATTCTTAGTCCAAGATTGCACAATTATATGGAAATTAGCAAATTCCTCAACCCTAACAATCGTCCAATCTACAACTTTTGTCGACAGGTGTCAACCATCTATTTAGCTGATCAAATTGTGTCGACTAAACAGATGTTGGCAAAAGTGCTGTTCGACAAAAGTAGTGTCTTCCATATATGTATGTATGTATATGAGTGTGTGTCTATATAATTATTATTTACCCTTGTAACCTAGTTCATGGCAGAAAAGAGCTCATGAACCAGAAAGTTAAACTAAAACATAAAATCCTGCCCCCCACACACTCAGTTTACCATGTTAATGACAGAAAAAGAAGACAAGACATTCGATAATCACCCAAGTATCTCTGCAACATCTACAAACTCCAAGGAGACGGCATCTTTCAGAAAGCATTGTGCAGCTTGCATGGAATAGGGTTTTTTTTTTCAGATTGATAAATTAGTAGATGCAAAATCAGCATCCTTAAAAGACACAAGGATTTAAATTGCTGGGGGAGGGGAACATTTTTCAAAAAAGTGAATTTTTTGATGCATGCACATTGTTGGATAATGACATCAGAGGGATATTACATAGGTATGGATACGGCAAGCGGGTTCAGCCGGGTGGTTCTTACCAGGCATCAAACTCTGTGCTTCTGTGACTAAGAATATATTCTTTCCTGGCACCTTGCCCCACACCCATGAGCCTCTGAATGACATCACAATCCCGCCATAACCTCTCTACTGGTAAAAGAAATGCAATATCAGAATAAAGAAAACAACAAGACTGGCTCACTGGTAAGTTTGGGATCATGAAATACAGAGGAGCAGTAAGAAAAATATAACGATGACCCGGATATTCTAACCATTAAAAGATTGAGAATATTGTTCCTCTGAAAGAAACTATTAAAGACAGTAACCCCCCCCCCCATTAAAAAGGCACTAGAAATGCAATCATATGCAATGGCACCACAAACTTTGCGTTATCCTGTACAGCAATGGCTAATAAAAAAGCCTGCCTGGTGCGGTTATGTAATATTAAGTCCATGCTCACCAACCTACGTCATCTGCCGAGAGAACTGAAACCTTTAAAATGCTGTCTGTACTTGAAAGCTAATTATGTTCATGCATTTATGAGGAATTAGTTTTCCTTGTTATGTAGATGTTGCAACCTGCAATGTTTTTGTTTATCAGACAGATTCATTCATATGCACTAATAGTTAAATTATGCAACTACTATCACTACTGAATTGTCACTGCTTGTATCATGAAATCTGGGAAGTACGTAGACAATGAATAAGAATGTAGGACAAAACCTTTCATTCTTAACACTGCATATAGAAACACCTTTAAATGGATGCCTTTCAGAGTATTTAGTTAGCCCCATTTATAAGAAGGAGAAATCATTTAACAGTAGTACTGCCTGGCCATGCTTCTCCGAATGGAATATTTCCAGTTTTATCATCCACACAGGGACTGTGGAAGAATGTTATGACATTTACTTTAACTGCCCTCATGACACAGCATTCTCCCAGTAAAAAGGTGCTGTTCTTTCAAATGTGTGAATTTCATGCAGGTTCCCTTTTTTATAGTTGCTTTTATTTAAATTCCTAGCTTTAAAAACTTAAACACTGACATAAAGGCTCCTAATCAAAAGTGCTAGACTTGATAATGTGAATCATGCACTTAATCTGTGATTCAGTCAGAATAATCCTGGATTCTTACGACAGTACAATACTTTTCAAGATCCCTGCTACACACTTAATTCAGGTCTGCTGTACTTTGGAGTGGGTGGAATACTTTGCAGTCTTCACTTAATAGTACATCTCATATTTACATACCTCTCAACTATCCAGAATTTTGCAGAATGTCCCGGATTTTGCTTCGTATTTGTGCTCTGTTCCTCATCAAATTTTTGATTTTCTGGTGAATCCCTGAGGACTACAGTCAGTCAGTAATGTCAGACAGAGTTTCATAGTTTTTTTGCATGTTAATGTAAAACCTGTTGAAGGATTCATTTTTTTAAGTGAATTCGAATAATATTTAAAAATTGCCCTGATTTTGGGTCTATGTCTTCCCATTATTAACGGGACTGTCCAGAATTTTTTGAGCTGAGAAGTTGAGTGGTATGACTACTATTTGTACTTGCAGTTCCACAGTTCTGTGAATTGCAGTTCTAGTTCTCAAACATCCAGCATACATCCGAAACAAATAAGTGGAATGCAAGTATCAGTGACAGAATTATTTTCATATGCCTAGCTTTGGAAAGCCTACAGATTCACAGTTGCAGAAGCTGCCATTTCACATTTACACTTCATCAGTCAACAGCCAGAATGCACAGTTCTGAATGAGTTAATTTTCGTCCTCATCATAAGGCTCTAGGTATATACGCGGTGGTGGTGCTGCGGTAGCGTTGTCGCCTCACAGTAAGACGCTGTCCGGTTCGATTCTCAGCTAGAGCGTGTTCTGCATGGAGACATGCGTGAATGGGTGTACCTTCGTTGAAGGTTGTGCATCAGGGCTGGTAACTCGGCACGTAAAAATCAACTTCCGGGAAAAGCCGAAAGACACAACATCATAATGCTCTAGGTATAAAATAGTCACCTCAAAACAAACCCCTCTCAATACCATACATTTCAATGCTACCTCATTCAGAAGACTTGTTCGCAATGCTTTATAAAAATATGCCTTGTTGCCCGCTAACAGGGTTAGCAGTACATTCATTAAAATCAAAACAATCTTGATAAAGGATACTGGATGATATTGCTGTATTAAGGAAACATTTAATAAGTATTCAGCAATCTCTGAGACTGCACTGCAGTGGATAAGGGAAAAATTCCCCAGTCCTCACTGTACCATGATCTTGCATAGAAAAAAAGCCGGTATATGTGATAAGTTGACTTTCAATTCGTTGTAACAGCTTTTTTCTTTTGACAAGTTGACTTGTCGATAAATAGTATGCCTTGCATAGATATATACATATTTGTAGATAAAGATACAAATGTGTGTGTGTGTGTGTGTGTGTGTGTGTGTGTGTGTGTGTGTGTGTGTGTGTGTGTGTGTGTGTGTGCACGCAAATACATGTGTTTATATCTATACAAACACATATTTATTTATATATATATATATATATATATATATATATATATATATATATATATAAAACTCTGTGTGTGTGTGTGTGTGTGTGTGTGTGTGTGTGTGTGTGCAAGTACATGTGTTTATATCTATACAAACACATATTTATATATATATATATATATATATATGGAAGCACTTTACATAATCGAATTACTGAACAAGTCAAGGCTGCGGTGGTGCAGTGGTTAGTGTTGTCGCCTCACAGCAAGAGGTTCTCCTGTTCGATTCTCGTCTGGAGCGCCTTTTGTGTGGAGTCTGCATGTCCTCCCTGCGGTCAAGTGATGTTTATAGGCATGCAGGTAGGTGCGTGTGTGAATGGATGTGCCTTTTTTGAAGCTTGGGCATCGGGCTGGCAACTCGGCACCATAAAAATCCACTGCCAATCATTAGTGGGCCGAAGTTCTGCTGTGGCAGTCCCTAACCAGGAAAAGCTAAAAGACAAACAACAAAAACACTATTCATCAACAAGTCAACTTATCAAAAGAGAAAGAGATGGTACAGCTGCCCAAATCAGTTTATAGCAAATATACATATATGTGTGTCTACGTGATTCTGGCAGAGTAGCATACCATATCATTTTATGTGGAAATATAAACGACCACAGGAAGAAAATGAAGGAGCACACCCCATAATACACTCATTTTTTGTCTTAGCCATCTTCTCACCCTTCCCCTCCAGGAACACAAATGGGCAAATACATCAGAACAGTATGACATGATAATATGAACATTCAAAATGCATGCACTATTTCCTTATGTGTCATAAAATTCAAGCAATAATTCTTTCAGTTCTGTCCTCTTCTCCCACAACAGTAGGCAATCTCTGGGGAACCCTGTGCCCACCCCTTCCATGTTTGACTTGTCCTTATAAAGCCTGAATCAGTTATTTGTGCTTCCATGCTACTGAGTCAGACTGTGCCCAAGTGCCTTTAACTTGAGAGTTAACAATTATCCTTCCTGGCCTGAACACAACATCCTTTAAATAGGATCCATTTTAGAATGTTGGTTTAACATTGCAATCTAGGATAAAAATTAAAAACTGCTGAAAATAAATAAACAGCCTAAATCTGCATAAGTGGTATCACAGAGAGAAGAGAACTGTACACTGAGGAGCTGCAGCTTAGAAAAAATGATTAGTTGCAGAACTTTGAAGTATGAAAGGCAATGCATGCACAACCTTGGCTGTCTAAACATACATGGTAACTTAGGCATTACACACACAGCAGAAAAGTTCTGGAAAACACATTACTGATTATGCCAGGAAAAAAACATTATATTGCTTGATAACATGCCAAGCAACTGGCAAATACAGAATATTTTCTATGGGTAAAATATAACCAAGTTTCAGAATCAGCCTACAAATGTACTTCAAACACATGCCTGGATAAGATGTAAATTCTCTAAAATATCAACAACATAGCAGTATTACTAAAATTCATATTACAGGATGTCAAGAATGTTCAAATATATCTCTGTGATGCAATCACTCTTTTACAGTATAAAGACGTTTTTACATGTTTTCAGCTTCAAATAAAATTTTAAAACCCCTGCCAATTAATAGATTGCCATAAAGCTAATGACTTTACAATTGTTTTCAATCAAGAATTATTTTTGTATTGTCTGTAAGCTGATTAAAAAACCATGGGGGCTTCCGACTTTTAATGGCAATGCTTCTTAGGTTTCAGAAACCCCCAGGGATTACCTCATCACACATTCTGTGAACATTCCTACCAATAAAATCGATAGGGAAGGATTAAAGTCTAGTGACTCCAAAAACAATTAACTAAAATGTATTAATGCCTTCCAAAAAATCATAATCTCATATAGAGTATTATAAATACAACACTGTCTCGGTTGCAATGCTGCCATAATAGTAACAAACCAAGGTGACAGTATAAAATTCAAAGTACTTTACTAATTTGTTTAATTGTTATAGGTGACTTAAGAACACAGACCCTTTACTATGCAAGGAGAAAAAATCCAATTAGAGTACTGAGAATTTACTTAAATTTCTAAAATTCTTCCTCTTTTATAACATTAGTTATGTAAAATGGATTCTATTATCTAAAAGAATACAGCTACTTGAGTAATACTCTTATAGTTTATTGCACAGTAATGAACAGAGACTTAACCAGAAGTAACTGCAGCATAGTTTAAAACGATGTTAATAATTTCTACAAAGACTTGTACTAGAGAATATGCATTCATACCTCAGAGATGACTACAGGAAGCTATTCACTGAACCGTTAAATGGATTTTAGCTTTGATTTTATTTTATGTCATATAGTTTAGCTTTTTAATTCGACTTTGGCAGGTATGTTTCCTTTAATGGTAAAAACAGGGAGATGATAGCTGGAAGCATTTAAAAAAAGCAGACTAATTCTCTGTTAATGTTCACAATGTAGTGAGCTGAAGCTGTGATGAAAAATATTGATGATCAGAAAACATCCCTTTTTGGGCCAAACAAGTTTGGCTTTCAGGAGAACATTTCATAGCCACCACCTTCTCTGACAAATACATTTGACTGCCTCACTTTAGAACAGCAGTAAGAATTGGAGGTGTGCTTCCCTGACCTGTAAAAAAAATCTACTCAAGAAAATGGAATCAAAACTAACTGTGTCTAGTCTAGACATACATTACTGAAAATGCAGACAACTCCAAACACAAATTGGACATTGCAGTAATAAAATGTGTAAAGGTTTTCTTGCATTACAACCCAGACTACTTTTCCTTGAAACACAATTCCTTTATCCTACTCCCTCAGAGGTATTGCATAAAGTACCTAAAACAGAAGTGCTCATATCAGAAGATAGTTGTTTTGGTGACATTCGCTCATTCGTATCTATATGTATTTATGTCATATGATTTTAGTTCATTTGTACTGTTACAAATTCTTATTTGGCTTCTATACTATTTTTAATTCCCCCAGATTTACTACTGTCACTTGTTTAAATCTGTCCCTTTACTCACAGAGGAGTTCTTGTATATTGCTATTTACAACCTCTTTTATATTTTACAAATAGTAGTTGATACTGTTTTCTCTGATGATTATTACACAAAACTCACTATACAGTTTTCCACACAAATTACCATCTACTGTAACTGTACCTCCATAACTTTTTACAAATTCTTATATTTATTCAAAAAATAGAACAGCACAAGTTACCTTTGCACTAAAATTATTGCCAATGCTGTTTTATAATAAATACTTTAAAAGGTTATTTTCCATTAATCACAATCAATTTTTGGTTTTCTTTGCATCTACTATCCTGCAATGCCTTTTCCACAATTGGTCAATTTTTGCAGTTTCTCAAATGAGAACTCATAACTATTTCATAGTAAATGTTAATAAATAACATTTTGGAGACATAATGTAATACAGGCAAAACTGAAACATCTGTCTGTATGAGATTACTTTCAACAATGTGGGAAAAACATTGAGCAGCCTGCCTGCGCCTGTGGGAGTGGTTACTGACTTGAAACTGTAGTTTTATTGGCCATTTTGGGTCAATTCCAAACTCCTTCATCTTCCTCTCTTAAAACCCTCTTTTGCACGGTTTTGTGTGTTTTTGTGCATAGCGCAACAGCGAGCAGCGCCGCCTAATTGGGTTTAAACTATTCCTGGCTCCACAAAGTCTGCTCTTCACCTTTTCCCTTAGAACTGCTCTATCTCTCAATTTAAACACCATATTCTCATTCTAAGGCCCTTCACTGGTCCAATTAAGTAATCCTACAAGTTAGCACTATTAAACCATAAGCACTACTTACTCTTATACTCTCTACGATTACCATGTCCTCTATTGGTCCGTCTTAAATTCAGTTTCCCTATATTACTCTAGCATGTCCAAAGGTCAGTCAATGGTTTCCTCTCCAGTCCAGCTGGTGAATCTAGGAATTTTGAAGTGATGTTACAACTGTCTCATGTACACGGACAACCCTCTCCTCCTCCAAACAGGTTCAAATATATGTGAGAGATGCAACTATTTAGCCAAACTGGAGGTTGAGCTCTCTCATCTCAAAACTAGTGTAACCAGTCAGGAGGAGAAGGTAACCTCACACAACACAATTCCAGTATCACATAGTCCCACCACATCAGCGAACCAAACACATAAATACATAAAAACATACTCGGAGGCTCTAAATAAAAATCTACCTAAGCAACAGAGACCTCCAAAGTAGACATCCAAGCAAACGCTACCTCTAAACAAAACACACACAACACATAGCCCACAAAGTCAGTGTGCCAAGCAGCCACAGCCCTTAAGGCTGAATAACACACCTGATACTCTTGTAATAGGTGACTCTATTGTCAGACACACTGACGTCCCACTCACCAGGCTGAATAAAAAGAAGGTCATGGTGAGCTGCCTGTCGGGTGCTAGGATCCGCCACATAACGCAAGCACTCAGGTCACTCCAAAGCAAATATAAATATGACTCAGTCATTGTACATGCTGGTGTGAATGACCTGAGACATAACCTCCCTGGACTACATGAAAAGAGACAGAGGAGCTCTCTGATCATGAGGCCCAGGCTGGTATGACCCTGACCTTGAGCAGCATCTTACCCTCACCTAGAATGATGCCACAGTACAAAGACAAAATGATCAATTTTAACAATTGGCTAAAATTTTGGTGTCATTCAAAGGGGATCCAGTGTCTGTCAGCCTGGGATGACATGCTCGACAAGCCACGTTTTTTCGCTAGGGACGGCTTGCATCTGTCATCACTGGGCTTTTGGATATTGGCAAAGGCTCCCCCATAGTGCCTTTTTTAGGCAAGGCTCAAAAGTCAAACCCAGCCCCATAGACAGCACAAGGAACAAGAAACTAAGGGTAATGCTGCTTAACGCCAGAAGTCTTAACCTCAAGATGCACAAGCTCTCCTCAGTATGGAGAACATTGATATCTGTGCAGTGGCAGAAACCTGGTTTAAGGCTCCAGAGAGCACCCCAGCACTACCAGGCTATACCTCATATCAAAACCCGGACCGAACCACAAAAGGAGGGGGAGTTTCCATATTTATCAAGGATATCCACACCTCCAGGTTAGTGGCATTGCATGAAGTATCGGAGACCATCCATGTGCAACTAACAGTGGGCAAGACTGCTTTTCAGTTTATAGCATCCTACAGACCACCCTCTCAAAGTCTGGAATCCCACCTGGCTTTCCTGAAAACATTGGAGAACATGAAGATCTCTCCGAACACCATTATATTGGGCGACTTCAACTACCCAAACATTGACTGGGAGCACTACTCAAGCCCCAGCACCTTAGCCCAAAGGTTCCAGGAAATTATAAACTCAAATGCTATGGAACAACTAGTCACCACTCCCACAAGAGGGGACAACATACTAGACCAGATCATTACCAACATGGGGACTCTGCTCCACACCAGAAGTATATCCCTCATTGGTAAGATCAGACCATAAATTAATTTCACTGGATGTCCACATCCCGACCCTACCCCCAGCCCAAAAAAACCACAGTGAAAAACTTCTCAAAAACGAACTTCTCACTTCTCAAAACCGAAGTGGAATCCTTCAAGGCCCCAGGGCCAGTGTAAACTACGGCCCAAACTGCAGAATCCTATATAAACGCATTCTACGGACGTCTCCAGGAATGCATGGATCATGCTATCCCAAACAAAACCAAGACCCAATCATCCAAAGGCAGGCGTCCAGTCTGGTGGACCCCTGCCATAAATAAACTGTACAACAGAAGGAGGAAGCTACTACATGATAGAGCAAAATCCCTAATAGGGAAGGCATCTCTGATCAGTACTAGCAAAAAATTACGATCCCTCATAAAATCCTCCAAGGCCAGCTTCGAGAAAAATTGCACAGGACACCAAAGACAGTCATAAGGCTTTTTCAGTTATGTTAGGATGCAGGGATGCAACTCCCAGACTTGTTCAGTTAATTCTAAATGACAAAAATACACTGAACCCACAGACATCGCCAATATCCTGGCAGACAGGTTCAGTGCAAACTCCCTCCCCAAAGAGCAAGTATCTATCCCGGCAGAGGGCTGCCTCCCAAACATCTCTGATGCTCAGGTGAAGGCTGCCCTCTCCAAAGCAAAAACACTGCTTCCATGGGACCAGATGGTGTCCCAGGTTGCCCTACATGAACTCCAAGAGGAACTAATCCCTCAAATAAAACAGCTATACAATCTCAGCCTCACTACAGGATATGTGCCCACAGAATGGCGTACAGCAACAGTGGTCCCACTCCACAAAGGTGGAGCCTCTACGGACCCTGGAAACTATTGCCCCATAAGCCTGACTAGCTTAGTCTGCAAGGCTATGGAGAGGATCATCATGGAGCTCATAAACAAAGACATTGGGGACCTACAGACACTAGATCCTACCCAGTTCGGCTTTGTCAAGGGCAGATCCTGCCTTTTGAACCTGGTTGACTTCTTCGAAACAGTTACCAAAGCCATAGATGAAGGGAAGGTAGTCCACACAGCCTATCTGGACCTTGCAAAGGCATTTGACACAATACCCCATTTGGGCATTATAGATAAGCTATCCAGTTTAAATATAAACTCCTATGTCACAAGATGGGTCGCAAACTGGCTCAAAGACAGAACCCACAGAGTGAGAGTTGCTGGAGCCATGTCAGACTCGAAACCGGTCACAAGTGGTGTCCCACAGGGTTCTGTCCTGGGACCACTCTTGTTCGGTATAAACTTTTCCGAGGTACAGGCAAACGTGGGAGGACTATGGCTCACCAAGTTCGCAGACGACTGCAAACTGGGCGCCATAATCGACTTTCCAGCTGACACAAACATCCTTCAAAAAGGTCTCACAGAGACAGATAATTGGTGCCAGCGCCATGGTTTAAAGCTAAATGCCAAAAAATGTATAGTCATACCCTTTGGCAAAAACAATGTGCCCACAAATTACCACATAGGCGGAAATCCATTAAGTACAGAGAAAGTTATTAGGGACCTGGGGACCCAAGTTGATAGCAATCTCTCCTTTGAAAACCACATTGCCAAAGTGGTTAGAAAGACCTTCTACATAGCCCACCTCATCACGGAGGGTTTCACATTTAGATCAAGAGAGGTAATCGTGCCCCTTTATTCATCCCTCATCAGGCCCATCATAGAATACAATGCCCCTTTTGGGATGAACCTTACCCCAACACCTGCAGCAACTAGAAAGACCCCAAAAGTATCTCACCAAGAGGATCAAGGGTCTCAAACAGATGCTATATGCTGCTCGGTTAAAAAACCTCCAGCTCTACTCAGTTGCATACCGCCTACTTCGAGGCGATCTATGCCTGACATACAAAGCTATGTCAAATCCAGAATTAATGGACATGCTCCACCTCAGTAAATCTAAATCCGTTAGAGCCACACGCTCGAGGGACTTGAACCTCAGCACAGAAATAAATAGAACTTGCTGGAGGGACAGGTTCATAACCCAGAGGCTCCCTTCGCTCTGGAATAGAATTCCAGTTCATGTGAGGCAGAGCACCTCACTGAATCTCTTCAAGAAGAATCTCGATAGGTGGATGGGGGATCGTAGGTTTGTCCCAGGGATTACTCCCATGTCACTTTTAGACAGAGGCACAGTAAACTAAACCTTAAAAAGGGCACAGTATACTCAAATCAAGGGGTGGCGTAAGCCATACAGAATCGGGCTAGGCTTATAAATGCCCCAGGGCAGATAGCCTAGTATGAACCTATGAACCACAGGTGCACATCTATGCATTTTATAGACACACTAACTTCTGATTAAAAGGCATGCCCAGCTGGTACATATACATGCATACAACCATACATGTGTGGCTTTGTACACATAGTTCAAAAGCTATCAGAACAATTATCTTCATTGTAAAAAATATGCATCCAGTTTTATCATAAAAATCATACTGACCTGAGTAAAATAGGACTTTCATAACATTTTGGAGACATAATGTAATACAGGCAAAACTGAAACATCTGTCTGTATGAGATTACTTTCAACAATGTGGGAAAAAAACATTTATAATATTAACAAAATCTGATTCATTTTTTGCTTTGGATCTGGATTTGTGATTTAAACTTTCCTCATGATGGCCTCCAGTATGAATCAAAATACAGTACAGTGGGGCAGTATTAATGTGAGGAAAACTAACCTGGGGGTCTAAGAGAAAAGAACAATGTTGCCTGCTCTTCATTATTTCCTGTAGGCTGGTTGGAATACAATGACTCAATTGTTTTAAAATTTGCTCCAGATACATGAACTATAACAAGTTAAAAACACAGACATGCAAATGTCATGATAAAGTTTCTAATAAACAGTTATTTAAATCATGATCATTAACTAAGTGTGAATCTTTCAAAGTATTATTTGCAGCACAAAAAATGCATACCAAATTGAGTGAAAAATCACTTTTCATTAACTTTAAAGCAAATGTTGATAGTTTGTTGTACAGACATTCAAGGTATATCCTAAATGCCAAAACAGGGGACCGCTCTTGTTTGGCATCTACTTCTCTGAAGTACAGGCCAACACTAAGGGACTCTGGCTAACAAAGTTTGCAGATGACTGCAAACTGGGAGCCATTATTGAATCCCCAAATGATGTGGATACTCTACAAAAGGGCCTTACAGAAACAGATGCTTGGTGCCAGAGCCATGGGCTCAAGCTCAATGCCAAGAAATGTATAGTTATCCCCTTTGGGAAAAAACATGTACCCGTGAATTACCACATAGGTGGCAGTACACTAAACACTGAAAGTGTGATAAGAGACTTAAGGACACAGGTGGACAGCGATCTCACCTTCGATAACCACATCGCCACAACAGTCAGGAAATCCTTCAGTGTGGCACACCTCATCACTAAGGGCTTTTCTTCCAGAAAAAAGGAGGTCATTGTCCCACTGTACTCATCCCTCATTAGACCCATTATAGAATACAACACCCCATTTGGTATGTACCTCTCAAGACATCTGCAACAACTGGAAAGGCCACAGAAATACCTCACTAAAAGAATCACAGGCCTAAAGCAGATGCCCTATGCTGACCGCCTTAAAAAACTCCAGCTATACTCTGTTGCATATTGTCTACTCAGAGGCAATCTCTGCTTAACATACAAGGCCATGTCAAACCCAGAGGACATGCTACACTTAAAGAAATCCCAATCCCTCAGAGCCACACGCTCCAGGGATCTAAACCTTGTCATCACAATAAACAAAACATGCTGGAGGGATAGGTTCCTGACCCAGAGACTCCCCAGACTCTGGAATAGATTGCCCATACATGTCAAGCAGAGTGCCTCTTTGACCCTCTTCAAAAGGAACCTTGACGATTGGATGGGAGAAAGGAAATTCATCCCGGGGATCACGTCAGTTGCCCTGCTAGACAGGGGTCCTGGGAAGTAAATAGTGTGGAAAGAAATAGCCAGGGAATTGTTATGGCTAGGCTTGTATAGGCCCTAGGGCTGATAGCCTAGTACCAACCTATGAACCTATAAAGATGTCATTCATTTAATAAAACTGGTGAAATGACAGTGAAAAACACAAACAGCATATAGGTCCTTTGGCAAGTACTAGGCTAGATGCCCTTGCAGACCATTTTAAGCCTAGCTAATTTCCCTTTTTGTGCTCAAATTAACCTATCCCATTTGGTCACAGATTGGCCTTACCCATCCCATGACTGATAATTATATAATATATATATATATATATATATATATATATATATATATATATATATAGCACAAAATGCATCACAGATTTATAGCACCTAATTGATTTATGTTAAAAAACTATATATAATTTAGTTTATTTCAATATATTATCTCTTGATCTGTACAAAACAATTAGTATTACTAATACACGCAGAGAGAAATGAGCAACTCTTGCATTTCCTTATAACAAGATATGGTGAGCCAAGACATTAACTGCATCTTTTCATAGTTTCAATACCATTAATGACTACTGACTAAACTTATAACAGCCCACCAAGAGAGAATTTGAATGAATTTAGATATTTAGGCAATCTAAATTAATCTGGCAACTCATTCCATTCTTGCAAATCTAATGGAAAAAAAGAAAGCTCATGTTTATTACAGTACTTTTTTATAATAGTCAGTACATATTATATTTTTTGTAATATCCCCTACTGGCTAAATTGAAAGCAATTATCAAGATGAATCCTCTAAAAAAGCAAAATAATACTGAAAGCACAGAAGTGTGGAATGGGCCTATGGTGCCTAGAAGTGCTCTTGTCCTAATAACTTGCAACATAATTGCTCTAAATGGCAAGTGCCCCAACTTCCACACTCCCAATATTACTTAATTACTTAATTACCCAGCCCTGTCACCAACCAACCCTACCTCAATTTTACTTAATTACCTAGACATGTCATCACTCCACCCTACTAAAGTGAATAGGCTCAACTTTAAAACTAAACCTCACACTTGGTTCCTAACCCTATGCTGAGCCCTCATTCCCTAACCCTAACCTGAGCCCTCATTCCTTAACCCTAACCTGAGCCCTCATTTCTTAACACTAACCTGAGCCCTCATTTATAGGTTCATAGGTCTGTACTAGGCTAATGGCCCTGGAGCCTGTACAAGCCTAACCCCCCAAAAATTGCCTAGGCACCGTGCCACCCAATGTTAGTTCACAGTATCTCTATCCAATAGGGCAACTGGAATGATCCATGCAGTGAAATTTCTGTTACCCATCCACTTGTCAAGATTTCTCTTGAAGAGGGCCAGTGAGGCTCTGCTTGACATGAATGGGAAGCTTATTACAGAGTATGGGCAATCGTTGGGAGATGAACCTGTCCCTCCAGCATGTTCTGTTAATTGTGGTAATGAGGTTGTGATCTCTGGAGCGTGTGGTGCTGGGGGATTGGGATTTCTTTAGGTGTAGCATTTCAAGTAAGGCTGGGTTGGACATGGCTTTGTAAGTCAAGCAGAGATCACCTTTAAGTAGACGATAAGAGACTGAGAACAGCTGAAGTTTCTTGAGTCTGTCCATGTAGGACATGTGTTTAAGACCTAGGATCCTTTTTATGAGGTACTTTTGTGGCCCCTCCAGCTGTTGTAGGTGTCTGATCAGGTACATGCCAAATGAGGAGTTATATTCGATGACTGGTCTAATGAGGGATGAGTAGAGAGGGATGATGACCTCTTTCTTCGTGGATGTGAAAAGTACAGTTTTGTACCTACCATAAATGTAGATGTCCGAGAGGTATGCATCTGCAGTCCTAAACTATGGGTTGTCCTGCCTCAGGCAGCCCTTCAAAGTCTGGGTCTGGCCTCGGCTGATGTCGCACTTCACCCGGCGTCATAGCTGCTGTGTATTGGGTATAAAGGCATCAGTTTCCTCAGTTTCTTGCCCCAGATGCCAGGTGCCCTCTAGGAAGGCTAAATTTGGATAAATGCAAATGTTTCCAAACAGTAGAGAGCAAACAATATAAGAATGTATATACATATATACAAACAAATACACCATAATAGATTCCCCCAGCTAGCTACAAGATGGGTAAATACCCTAGGAGTACCACAGAGGGAAGGAGCTGACTGCAGATGCATACCTCTCGGACATCTACATTTATGGTAGGTACAAAACTGTACTATGTCCTTCAAGGATGCATCTGCAGTCCTAACATATGGGTAGAATACCATAGCCAAACTGGGGGAGGAGGTACTAAGATAATGATGGTGTAGTTAAGATCCCTTGCAAAACAGCAGTTGCAAAACCTGCTCGGGATCTGGAGTACAAAGGAAGATTATAATGCTTGGCAAATGTATGCATGGAGCTCCAAGTAGCAGCTTCTAAAATGTCTTTGGTAGCCACGGAAAGCTGTAGTAGTGGCTGTAGCCCTTGTGGAGTGAGGTCTGATGTTTTCTGGAGTTGTCTTTCCATGAAAAGAGTAGCAAAATCTAATGCAATTTCCTATCCATTTTGAGATTGTCTGTTTTGAAATTGCTTTTCCTTGCATTCCTGTTGCATATGCTACCAGAAGCTGGTCAGTTTTTCTGTTGGTCTTAGTTCTGTCCAGATAGTAGCGTAATTGCCTGTGCATCATCAAGGTATGTAGTAGTCTTTCCCCCCTGTTCTGTGGGTTGGGGAAGAATGTTGGTAAGTGAATTGCTTGGTTCAATGAAACTCTGGAGACCACTTTTGGCATAAAAGTAGGATTAGTTCTCAAGGACACTCTATCCTGATGGAAGATAAGGAAAGGCTGTACTGCCATTAATGCCTGTAATTCAGAAACCCTTCTTGCTGAAGTGATTGCAAGCAGGAAAGCAGTTTTCCAGGATAAGAACTGTAATTCTGCTGTCGCTGCTGGTTCAAAAGGGGGAAGTGTTAGCTTTTCCAGCACAAAGTTAAGGTCCCATGTAGGCAAAGGTGGCTGGCTTTACATTTTAATTCCTCTCAGAAACTGCCTGAGTAGAGGATGAGAGAAGACTGGAGGATCCATGTTGTATTCTGCTGAAATTGCTGATGCATGAATCTTAATGGAGGAGTAAGACAGGCCATTGTGGAAAAGTTCTGCTAAGTATTCCAGGATGTTGGCTATGTTTGCTAATGATACATTTTTTCCTTTTGCTGCACTCCAAATGAGGTATCTTTTCCATTTGGCTGAAAAAGTCTTCCTTGTGATGTCTTTAACCCTCCGATAAATCTGGGTTATTTTGTTTTATGTAATATTCCAAGCAGCTAGCTGTAGTGTTTTCAAGTTTGGATGTAGGATCTTGTAGTTGTTCTGTGTTAGAAGTAAAGGACATAGGTAGAGAGGCATGCGTGGTGTCCGAGATACTCCTCAGTAAGCGTACCCAATGCTGCCTCGGCCAGTCTGGAGCTATCAGGATTATCCTTGGGTGATCTTCTTTGATCTTCAGTAGGACTTTGTGCATCAAAGGAAGAGGTGGGAATGCATATGCTGTCAGGTTTTCCCAACTGAAGGATAGGGAGTCCACCTTCCAAGCAAGTGGGTGGTTTGTCCTTGTGCAGAATTTCCTCAATTGGTGGTTGTGTGGGGATGTGAATAGGTCTATTTCTGGTAGTCCCCATTTCTTTGTAATGGTTTTGAAGATGTCTGGATGCAGCATCCATTCGTGGGCATCCGTGGTAGTTCTGCTTAAGGTGTCTGCTAGTGAATTTTCTTTTCCTGGCACAAATTTGGCCTGGAGTTGAATGTTGAGGTTCAGGGCCACGTTCCACAGGTCCATTGCCATCCGGCATAGAGGATATGAGTGTACCTGTTTGTTGATATACCACATGACTGTGGTGTTGTCCGTCCTGATCAGCAAGTGACCCTGTTGAAGAAAAGGTCTGAATGTCTGGATTGCATGCTTCACTGCCAGCATCTCCTTTTGATTTATGTGTAGATTCAGCTGGTCTTGTGTCCATAGGCCTTGTATACATTTGTCCACCATGTGTGCCCCCCAGCCTAGGTCTGAGGCGTCCGTGGTGATGGTCTGGCTTGAATGAGGTTTGTGGAAAGGCAGTCCTCTGTTTAACTGACAGGCCTGAGCCCACCACAGGAATTCTTGCTTCAGGCATGGAATTATTGGAATCTGGGCTTCTAGACTGTGCTTGTGTTGAGACCATACATTCCTTAGGTACCATTGCAACTTTCTCATATGCAGCCTGGCATAATCAATATTATGCAGGATGTCATGTAACCCAGGGCTTGCAGGACTTTCCTTGCTGTAAGCTGGGTCTGTGTTGTTAATGCCATGAAATAGAGTGGTAGTTGCTTTTGTTTTTCTTCTGTGAGAAATGCCATCTGATTTGATGTGTCCAGTTCTGCACCCAAGAATGTTATCCTTTGGGATGGTACCAGCCTTGACTTTTCATGTTGACTGTGTATCCCAGGGCTTGCAGCAGTTGTATAACCTTTGGTCTTGTGCAATGAGCAATTACTGATGCCAGAGAATTGATAATGCTCTGATCCTGCAAATGCCTCCTTGAGATCTAGTCACCAGCCAAGACTCCTTGCCCAGCATGGGAAGAAGTTGCTGTAGGGTCAGCATTTTGAATTTTGGAACAATGAGATATGTGTTCAGAGGACTTTCTATAGCTCTCATCCTTAGTAGGTGGTTGATTTGTCTTAGTTGGTTTGGTGGTAGGAGCCTTTGTCTATTGTCTGTAAAATCCATTTGTCTATTGTGTCTGTCCTGTGGAAGTGGTTGTAGCTGAATCTGTGGCAGTACTTCTCTGGTTGTTAGGCTGCCCTCTGGATTGACCTCTCCAATTTCTACTAAACCTCGGAGGTTGGACCCTTGACTGTTTGGACAGATAGCACTTGCTGTGCATTAACCAGGCATGTCTTCTAATCACTGTTCCAGTCATAGCTGATCTAAAGGAAGCCTCCAGTGCATCATAGCCACAATAGGTTCAGGAGAGGACAGTTTTTATATACTGAATCATGTGAAATTGACAGTTTAGCCCTGTGAAATGGTTTCAGGATCTGCGGCAGTACAGGCATCATTATATGCATCATCAACAACTGTTAGTACTGGAGGAATGGCTAAAGCATATATATGCTAAAATAAATAAAAAAGGTCCTTTTCTTTTCCTAGAAAAAAAAAATCCTGGCCCCGCAAAAAAATCTCTCTCATAGCATGTAAGGTTTCCCCAAAGAAAATTCTTCAGGAGGAGAGGCAGAAGGAATGGAGTCTTTGCATCGAATCCTCATAAGGAGAATATGGGCCTTCTGGAGGTCTGAGTTTTTCTCGAGGAATAGTCTGTAGAAACAGGATCCGAGGGGGTGAGAGGCCCTGTCTGGGTGAGGTTGGGATGATCCTCAGCCAGGCTGAGCATTTGGGAACAGAGAGGTAGGCCTGTGTGAAAAAAGCCTTGATAGACATAGATGGCAGGAGTAGATATGTCTAAAGGAATAGTATCTGATAAGTCCTGGAGAGCCTGCTACAGGGGAAATTTCATAGCAGATTCAGCCATGCTCATGTGAGGCCTCCGGTTTCAGCCGAACCGGACACACTGCTGTTGGCTTAAACCGTGGTTTTCGCCGAAACGACCGCGTAGTGTCGTCTCTCCTTTTCCTTATGCTTTTAGCTAATTGTGAGTCGGAGTCTCCCACGGCATTTTTAAAAAAAAAAGCGGGAAAAAAAACCTTCACAACTCCTGACCGCGCCCGCGTCTAGGAAGTTGAAGGAAGAAGGACATAGACAACGTGATGATAGCGGGTGGGTCTGGGCCAGGTGGAGAGAGGAAGGCAGTAAGGGGGAAATGGTATTTGTTTTTAAACAATTATTTACTTTTTCTGACATCCAGCTATGACGCCGGGTGAAGTCGCGACATCAGCCGAGGCCAGACCAGACTTTACAACCCATATGTTAGGACTGCAGATGCATCCTTGAAGGACATCCTTTGGTTATAAGATGTGCCATGTAGAAGGACTTTCTGACCATAGTGGCAATGTGGTGGTCGAAGGTGAGGTGGCTGTCCACCTGGGTGCCCAGATGTCTTATGACCCTTTCAGTGTTCAGTGGGTTCCCATCAGTGCGGTAATTCATGGGAACTGAGTTTTTTCCAAAGGGGTGATAAAGCATTTTTTGGCGTTAAGCTTCAGGCCATGGCTCTGACACCAGTCATTGGTCTCAGAGAGGTCCTTTTGTAGGATGTCTGCATCACTTGGGGAGTTGATAATGACTTCTAGCTTGCAATCATCAGTGAACTTGGTCAGCCAAAGTCCTTCTGTGTTGGCCTGGACTTATGAGAAGTAGATGTCTAACAGGAGAGGGCCCAGGACTGAGCCCTGTGGGACCCCACTTGTGACTGGTTGACAATCTGACTTGGAATCCACAACTTTCACTGTGTGGGTCCTGTCTATGAGCCAATTTGCAACCCACCTAGTGATGTAAGGACTGATGGCTAGATTGGTGAGTTTATCAATGATACCTGAGTGGGGAATGGTATCAAAGGCCTTGGCCAGGTCAAGGTAGGCTGTATGCACTGCCTTACCCTCATCCACAGCCTTGGTGACTGCCTCGAAGAAGTCAACCAGGTTCAGCAGGCAGGATCTCCCCTTGACAAAGACAAACTGTGTGAGGTCAAGAGTTTGGAGATTGACTATATCTTTGTTAAGCAGGTCCATGATGATGTGCTCCATAGCTTTGCATACCAAACTCGTCAGGCTAATGGGGTGATAGTTTCCAGGGTCTGTAGTTGCACCCCCTTTATGGAGCAGGATAACTGCAGCAGTGTGCCATTCATTAGGGACATAGATTGAGGTAAGGCTGTGATTGAACAGGGCACACAGATGTGGTGCCAATTCATTTCGTAGCTCATATAGGATGCAGCCAGGGATATTATCAGGTCCCATGGATGCTGTATTCTTGGCTTTGGAGATTGCAGCTTTTACCTATGCTGTAGAAATGCTGGGTACCGGGCTTTCTTCTGGTATTGTGATAGGGCCCTTGCAGGGGATAGAGGGGTAAAGTTGTTACTGAATCTGTTGGCCAGTATGTTGGCTATATCTGTTGGCTCAGTATAGGATGTGCCATTGTACAATAATTCAGAGCAAATTTGGGTATTACCTTTGAGGTTTTTGATATAGCTATAGAAGGCTTTGTTGTCATTTTTGGTGTCAGCTGCAATTCTGCCTTCATAGCTGTCTTTACAGGATTTTGATAAGGGATCTCAACTTTTTGTTGAGACTGATGAGGGAGGTTTTCTAGTCTTGTGACTTCATTTTTTTCTGCAACAGTTTCTTCCTTCTGTTGTAGAGTTTATTGATGGCTGGGGACCATCAGATTAGTTTCCTTTTTTTTTTAGAGGAGAGTGTCTTAGTTCTGTTTGGTATGGCAAGGTCCATGCATTTGTGTACATGCTCATACAGTGCATTGGTGTATGATTCGGCAGTTATGCAGCTATTTTCCATTGGCATGGGTGTCAAGAAGTTATCCACTTCTGTTTTTAGGAGCCAAAAGTTGACTTTAGAGAAGTTTTTCACGACAGTCACCTTAGTGGGGGGTGTAGGTGAGATGAAGATCTCCAGGGTGATCAGTTTGTGGTCAGATTTAACCAGGAAGGAATTGACTATAGGTGTGGAGCAACGGTCTCCCATGTTGGTGATAACCAGGTCGAGGATGTTGCTTGCTCTAGTGGGGGTCAGAATGAGCTGGTCCAGGGCAGTGGAACTGATAAATTCCAGAAAACATTGGGCCTGTGCATTGGTACTTGAATAGTTTTCCCAGTTGATGAAAAAGGTAGTTGAAGTCACCTGGTATAAGAGTATTGGGCCGGACCTTGAGAGATTCCAGGGTGCTTAGGAACTTGGAGTGAGAGTCTAGGTACATGTTTGGGGTTCTGTAGCAGGCTAGAACTTGTATTGCTATCTTACCCAGTGTTAGTTGTACTTGAACTATCGCAGATGCATATGGAGACACCACTGCCTTTGGAGCTTCCGGCCATATTCTGGGGCCGAAACGTATGGAATGAGTTGTAGCCTGGGAGCACTTTCTGCCTCTTTAAACCAGGTCTCCATTACAGCACAGATGTCAACATTCACCATTTTGAGGAGAGCTTTGAGCTCGTGCATCTTGAGATTTAGACTTCTAGCACTGAGCAGCATGACCCTCAGATTGCATTTGTTGGTAGCTGTTATGGTGGAATTTTGGTCTTTGCAACACTGCCTAAAAAAGGCATTATAGGGGTGGCAACAGCCTTAGCCAGTACCCGGAATCCCAGGGGTGACAGATGCAGGCTGTCTCTGGCAAAGCATCAAGGACTATCATCATATCAACCCAGGCAGACAGATACTGGATCCCCTTAGAATGACACCAGAAACTTACCAATTGTTGAAGTCAATCATTTTCTGTTTGTACTGTGGTATCATTCTAGGTGATAGTAGAATACTGCTCAGGGCTAGGGTCATACCTGCCTGGGCCACATAATCCGAGAGTTCCATCACATCTCTTTTCATGTAGTCCAGGGAGGTACGTCTCAGGACATTCACACCCACATGGACAATGACTGAGTCATATTTATACTTGTTGTGGAGTGACCTGAGTGCATGCATTATGTGGCGGATACTGGCACCTGACAGACAACTGACCGTCACCTTCTCCTTGTTCAGCCTAGTGAGTGGGACATCAGTGTGCCTCACAATTGAGTCTCCTATGATTAGTACATTGGGCAAAGTGTTTTGCCTTAAAGGCTTGGGTTGAGGGGCACACTGTGGTGGTGAGCTATGTGTTCTGGTGTTGGTGTTGTGTTGTGGTGGTTGAGTGTATTTCTGTCTTGAGGGTCTCTGGGTAAATTTTTATTGAGTGCCTCCGCGAAGGTGGGTGTATGGTTTGCATTTCTATGTGTGGGTTGTGATAACTGGCGTTTTGGAGGGCTGTGTGTTCCATGTAGTGAGTTGCAGGTGTTGATCTTCTCCTGTTGACCATCTAGTCCTGTCTTGGTTGGAGCATGCACTGCTTCCAGTTTGGTGATACAAGTGCATCTCTCACAGGTATGAGTGTTGGGAGGTAAGAGGAGAAGGTTGTCTGTGTACATCAGACAGTTGCCACACTGTCTCAGAATGCCCAAGTGCATCAGGTTAGCAGGAGAAAGCACAGGGAATTGCCCTACAATCATACCAGGGGGGGTGGTCATAACTGAGTACTGGTGCTTTTACTGCATAGGAACAGTTAGTGCTGACAGCAGCTAAGTCTGCTACAATAAATGCTACAAAAGCCTGTTAAAGTGCTAGCCGATTAAGCTAACTGAAGTGCAAGAAGTAAAAGAACAAGCACATTCCAAGGGAAAATAGAAGAGCAGACTTTCTCGCACCATTAATAGTTTACCTCAGCTGAGTGCCGGTGCACTGCACAAAAACATGGGCTTTTAAACCAGAAAGTTGAAAGGGATGGAAAAAAATGCCCAAAAGGCCAATAAACTACTATTTCTAGACCAGAAACCATTCCTCTTGTAGTAGATATGCTAGCTAGTGCTTACCACTCCCACTGATAAGATAGAAGGCTTCCCTCCAACACAGAAAGGTCTGGGGGGCTCAGAAACTTACAAAACAGTCCTGGATACAACAAAGCTGTATCTGGGCTAGACTAGTTACAGGAAAGGTGAGAAAGAAGCTTAGAAATTTTTTTTTTCACAGAAAAGGAGTTAGAACAGTAGCAAAAACACTTTAAATGCAGTACAAGCTAACACACTTGAGTGTGTGGCAATATTAAGGCAAACACAGTTTAAATAAATGCAGATAAATTAAAAATGACAAAACCCTACCCCTAAGCTGAGTCCTCATTCCTTACCCCTAAGATGAGCTCTCATTCCCTACCCCAAACCCTCCCCTTCCACTTCCTGCTTAAGTCCTCAGCTTTAAGACTGGTTTCCCCAATGCCTGCGACTCTGACACTTTTAGTAGGTCCTTTCTCAGGGCTTACAGTATTACACAACATAGCATAAAGTTTGAGTGAATTTAAATTTTATAAATAACTGATGTATCAGTTAGTTCTATAAAGAAATATTTTGTGGCACAACAACCCAGTGGTGTACAATTTATTCTCCTAATAAATTATGCAGTATTTTTAGATAATTATACACAACAATCACACAGAATGTATGTAAAAAGGGGGCATTTAATAAACCTGTTTTTTGGAGCTCTTAAATATTTCAGTGATGATGACAAAAGATTAGAAGGGTGGTAAGATAGGGAAGAAAAAACACAATAGGGTTTATTTTGGAAATTTAGCTAATTAATTAAACTGGGTTTAGTTCTAATCAAGAGGAAATCATACGAAAATATTCCTCAGACATAGTACACTCACTTGTTACATACTAACCATTTCAAAGAATGGAAGCATTGCTCATCTGTAATCGAACAGTTTGCTGCAAAAATAAATTAGCATAAAATACGCAGAAAATAACTAAAACTGATTTTAAAACCTAACAATAATTTTAATTTGAGTGATGCAAACAAGATTTATATTTTTGCAAAAATCCAATAAGTTTTAATTGTAGACCACTCTCAAATTTTTAACATTTAAAATAAGAATATTATTTAAATTCTAATTTTGATGACTATTGTTTCTAAAAGAAGTAATAACAGGGCAGTTGCAACTGAACACAGCTTCATGAAATAGTCTCTAGTTTCTATAATTACTAATAGCGAGTATATAATATGGACCTTAATATGATAAAAATGAAATATGTACAGTGAAATCTGATTAACAGATTTTTTATACTGCAATCACCAAAGTAGATAAACTTGTTAGGGTAACCATAGTTTAAATGCAATACTTAGAATATTCCCTTTGATATAATATCAAAAGTTAATAAAACTGTTAATGTTTCATTAATCCTGTCTAAAACTACATGTTTTACATAGTATCCTGTATAGCAAGTGAAGATTTAAAATCACCTTAAAAGCATGTGAGAAATATTTGCATGTGAAGTGGGTTTAGTAAGTAAGACTTCTTGAATGAATTCTATCCTATCTGAATTGGGTATGCTGCTTTAAATGTAATGAAGTACAATGTATTTGCTTTGATAACGAACTATAGTCAAAGGAACAAAATTATTGTTTCCTGATCAGCAATCAGTTTCTGTTTCACTTAGTTTGCACAGTTTAATACAGAAATGTTTATCAAATCATAAACATGAAATTCCTCTCAAATGATTTAACTAGCTTACACATCAATATCTGAAGGTATGTTAACAAGTGGAGTCAGTTACTCTGCTACTGACATTGATGCCAATGAAAAGAAACTGTTAATAAAATAATTATTTAATTGTAAGTCAAGCCCTGTGACTTTCCAGTGTAGAAGTTGTGTTGGTGTTCAGTACATGTAGAGAAGTTAAATGTATGCTACTTAGCAGTGTAAAACTCCTTGAACCTGATACATCTGAGGTTGTGCAAAAAAGATTTCTACAGTATATACTGTAGGGAAAGGGGCTTTGCCCTATACCCTTTTACTAAATATTCTAATTCTGAAGTTGCACTACCTTAGAGTAAGAGGAATAGTTTTACAGAGAAACACACAATTATTTTTATCTCACGCAGTTTAGCCTTAGAGCTGGCATATTTAATAAACAAAAAAAGAAGCCAATCTGGTGGTCCCCTGCCATAAACAAACTTTACAACAACAGGAATAAACTATTGCAGAAAGGAGGAAAATTCCAGGATGCAAAAAAGTTCCTTACCAGCCTCAGTAAGAAACTGAGATCCCTCATAAAATCCTCCAAAGCTAGTTACGAAAATAAAATTGCCAAAGATTCCAAAGACAACAACACGGCATTCTATAACTATGTCAAGACTCTAAATGGCAATGCTCAGATCTGCTCTAAGCTAAAACAGAATGGCATTAAATATACTGATATTATTAAATATACTGATCCCAAGGATATTGCCAATATCCTGGCAGATTGATTCAGTGCCAACTTCACCCCGCTCTCACCCCCTAAATGGCCCATCTCAATACCGGAAGATTGCCAAATTCCGGTAATAAGGGCAACACAGGTAAAAAACGCACTCTCCAAAGCTAAGAATACAGCATCCATGGGACCAGATGACATCCCGGGCTGTGTACTACATGAACTACAATATGAACTGGCACCTCACCTAAGTGTCATGTTTAATCATAGCCTCACCTCAGGTTTCGTGCCCACTGAGTGGTGCACAGCTACAGTTATCCCACTCCATAAGGGGGGATCCACCTTGTATCCCGGAAACTACCGTCCCATCAGTCTGACAAGCCTTATCTGCAAGGCCATGGAGCGTATTATCATGGAACTTATAAACAAAGACATTGGCAACCTTCAAACACTGGACCACACCCAGTTTGGGTTCATGAAGGGCCGATCTTGTCTCCTGAACTTGATTGACTTCTTTGAATCAGTCTCCAGAGCCATGGACAAGGGTAAGGTGGTCCACACAGCCTATCTAGACCTTGCCAAGGCCTTTGACACCATTCCCCACTCTGGAATCATAAATAAACTTAATAAGCTGGGCATTAATCCCTACATCACCCAATGGGTTGCTAACTGGCTTACTGATAGAACCCACACTGTAAAAGCAGCCGACTCCAAATCCAGCTCCAGACAAGTGACAAGTGGAGTACCTCAGGGTTCAGTCCTGGGACCGCTCTTGTTTGGCATCTACTTCTCTGAAGTACAGGCCAGCACTAAGGGACTCTGGATAACAAAGTTTGCAGATGACTGCAAACTGGGAGCCATTATTGAATCCCCAAATGATGTGGATACTCTACAAAAGGGCCTTACAGAAACAGATGCTTGGTGCCAGAGCCATTGGCTCAAGCTCAATGCCAAGAAATGTATAGTTATCCCCATTGGGAAAAAACATGTATCCATGAATTACCATATAGGTGGCAGTACACTAAACACCGAAAGTTTGATAAGAGACTTAGGGACACAGGTGGACAGTGGTCTTACCTTCGATAACCACATTGCCACAACAGTCAGGAAATCCTTCTATGTGGCACACCTCATCACTAAGGGCTTTTCATCCAGAAAAAAAGGAGGTCATTGTCCCACTGCACTCATCCCTCATTAGACCCATTATAGAATACAATGCCCCGTTAGGTATGTACCTCTCAAGACATCTGCAACAACTGGAAAGGCCACAGAAATACCTCACTAAAAGAATCACAGGCCTAAAGCAGATGCCCTCCGCTGACCGCCTTAAAAAACTTCAGCTATACTCGGTCACATAACGTCTACTCAGAGGGGATCTTTGCTTAACATACAAGGCCATGTCAAACCCAGAGCTGTTGGACACGCTACACTTAAAGAAATCCCAATCCCTCAGAGCCACATGCTCCAGGGATCTAAACCTTGTCATCACAATAAACAAAACCTGACCCAGAGACTCCCCAGACTCTGGAATAGATTGCCCATACATGTCAAGCAGAGTGCCTCTTGGTCCTCTTCAAAAGGAACCTTGATGATTGGATGGGAGAAAGGAAATTCACCCCGGGGATCACGTCAGTCGCCCTGCTAGACAGGGGTCCAGGGAAGTAAATAGTGTGGGAAGAAATAGCCAGGGAATTGTTATGGCTAGGCTTGTATAGGCCCTAGGGCTGATAGCCTAGTAACAACCTATGAAAGTAGAGACACATACCTATACCAGAGGCTGCAGTAAGGAACATCCTCCTATAAACAATTTCAGAATTTTGCTGGATTCATTTTTAAAATACTTTCTCATTCACTTTTTGCAATCATATTTTCAATATTTTGGATCTGACTATTAGGTCTTCATTTTCCTGACAGTTGAGAATGTTTTAGGTACTCAATAAAAATAATTAATTACTTAATAATCACTCTCCAATTACCTACTTTATCCAACTTGGGGTCATAGGGAGCTGAAGCCTATCCCAGGACACAGTGGGCATACAACAGAATGCTAATTGTGGGTAGGATTCCAGCCTATTGTAGAATTACATTACTTCTGTTTTCCTAAATTAACCAGCAATAATGCAACTCTATACACATTTAGTAGTCATCAAGAGGTAGGGAGTTTAATATGAGCAGAATTTATGAAAGTCCATCCTTTAATATATAAACTACCCAATTTCTGCCTTTCAGTACTAACAAAATTGAAAGCTGAGTCTATAAACGTACTGTTCATAATGTAACAGATATATATTTTTGTACCAGTCTCTGTATGTGAACTGAGCATGCTCTAGGAAGCGTGAGAACAAGTTACACTATCAAAAACTTAGGAGGATTGTAACTTCCCTGCATGAAGATTTGAAAACCTTCTGGAATTTTGACAGCATTTTCACCATTGTGCATAGTTGCTGGAAGTTAATTCCGTGAATACAATGTAAAACAAAAGCAGAGTTACTGTCCTTTAGTGACGTATGAGGTGGCACTAAGCAGGTGTCCATTAAATAAAGTTGTCAGAACAAGATGTACTATCTTATGAGGTCTCAAGATGACGGAATAGGTATATCGTAATTTCTATTAAATCATCTTGAAAATAATCTGCAAGTGCACTTTTCAGAAGAGCATTGGAGGCCGATGAGGTGGTAGTAATCACGTGTGCACAATGTTCTAGACTATGTGATTACAACTCAAATTGTGGTTTAATAAAATTAATTAATTGTGGTTTAATAAAATTAATTAATTGTGGTTTAATAAAACTGCAGTGAACTGTGGAGGCTTAATACTACAGCGAAGATCAAAGATGATCTAAAAGAGGGCTTCGTAAGGTAAGTGTCAATGTCTAAATCAACGTTTCAGAAGGAAACAGCATTTTCTTTCTAACCCTGCCACACAACTATTTTTATTATAGAATACACGCCTCCACTAGTTTTTAAGATTTATGTTCTATATGTTATACAGTGGTCAACAGATGTGAACAGGATTCCAATTAAGTTGGGACTTATTGGACTGTGTAGAGCAGATACCAGTCACAATTTCTGAAGCACCAGTTATACCCCTCCTATCAATAAAACATAGTTCCTCAAATTAAATATTACTAAAAATCTCAAATGTTTGGTAAAATTCCAGCATAGTCCATTTTTTTCACAGTAAAGGAAATCTGACTTTCATAGATGAAAATCTATTAAGTAGGAAAAAAACAGAACATGCAAGTATTTTGTTCTTGGATTAAGCACACTTTATACACATAGGCATATACATGTTTTATATATATATATATATGTATATGTGTGTGTGTGTGTGTGTGTGTGTATACATGTATATTATATACACACACACATATATATATATATATATATATATATATATATATATATATATAGAGAGAGAGATATACACACGCACAGACATATGCGTGTATGTGTGTGTAAATATACATACATACATATATTTAAAATTTGAGACAAGGTGATAGACAAATAAGTGATAATGTTATACAGTTCACAAAAAATTATGAAAGAATTAACTGATGGAACAATTGTTACAAAAGAGAGAATCGTACAAGAATTAACTGATGTGGAGCTCACTAAAAATGTTTACAGTAACTGTCTAGAAGAATTTGTGCCATTGGCAATGCTATGACATTAAGGCATGTGCAATGCTATAATTGCCATGAATCAATCACATTTTTCTAGACGTACGAAAAAGATATATTTTTGAGCCACTCTAAATCAGTTCTTAAACAGCACATCATCAGCTTAATTCATGTATGCCCATGCTTGAACCTTCTTTTGTAGTTCACCATTATTTCATTCCTTATTTTAATCAAATTAGATCAAGTAAAGTCGTATGTTAACCAGACTATCATTGCACTAGCTGATTGAATAAATGTAGCAAATTATTAATCGATGTCAATAGCTCAACATGCATGTAGAATTTTATTTCTACACTATTTATTAAACATAACACACTACATCAGAAATCATCTGTGCAGATTTGTTAAATTGTCTTGACCTTTTCTCTGCATAGCTCACACATAAAATATGTTTCACACTTACCAGATTCCATATGTTATACAATAAATTCTTTATGCTTTCAATACTTACTACAGGGAATACAAGAGTATACTACATATTTTCCATTGCCATGCCTGATGTAATAACAAACGCACTTTACCATCTACCATTTTATTACATATTCAACTACTGCTTAATTATACAATGGTAAATGTTGACAATAACTTCACCCACTGCATGTAGAACCATACTGTACACTTCACTGACTACATGCAGGTATATTGCCCATTTTCTGGACCTAGAAAAAAGACCTTTTAGTCACTGCAAAATCAATTATCCCAAACCAGCTCCTCAACTACATACATATAACACCATACATCCAGCCATCCACTTAAGCACTTTACCATGAATTTCCTTATTTTAAACAATGCCAGCAATGTCTTACATATTTCCTAAACATATTCAATATGAACGTCAATGCATCTGTGCAAAAGCTATGGTTCATACACATTTTTTAAACACCACACACTAATTAGAAATCATTTGTGCTGATTTATACAATTATCTTGTTCTGTCTCCATGCATCTTACACATGAACCCCTGCAGCATACTTTCCACACACTTATATAGTTTAGTTAATTTCACTGCACTGTTAATGCTCACTACAGACCCTGTAAAAGTACACTGGTCAGTTGTCACACTCCACACCTCACACCACAAAATTCATTGTGCTTATGTTGCTTGCTACAAGCATTAGAAGAGCATGCCATGCACCTACCACAATTTAGACAAAGTGTATTAGGAAAGAGTCCATAAAGGTACCGTTGTGTACACTTACCATAAATGTAGATGTTCGAGTGTATTCACTGTTGCAGTCACTACATTTGGGTAATCCTGCTGGCAGGTTGCCCTCAGTTGGCCCGAATTCCAAAGTCCTGGGTCCTGCATTGGCTGCTGTTGCCCCTTCCCTGACGTCAGGTCATCAGGGGTATAAAAGATGCAGCCAACGCCATTTTCTTTAGTTTTTCTTGCCCCAGATGTCAGGTGCCCCCTAAAAGGGTAGCCAAAATTTATATATATATATATATATATATATATATATATATATAAATACATGCACCAATATAAACTTTACCTTCATCTACAAGCAAATACACCCCATAGGTTGTATAAATCAGAGAAGGAAAGATAAGTTCCATCAGAAGAAAGGGGGATGGCGGGTGGGTAACCTGGACTGCAACAGTGAATACACTCGAACATCTCCTGAGATTTTCATGTTCGAATTTCAGATGCGAAGTCTTCAATAAAGCTAAGTACCCTGTTGGGGACACTTTTTTCTTGCTCCAGACCGATGTCAGAAAAAGTAAATAATTGTATTTCTTGTGGAAAGCAAATACCTCATAAGGACATTCATTCTTACTGTATTCCTTGCCTAGGCCCTGATCACAATGTTTCTGGTTGTCAGTTTTGTGCTAGATTTAACCAACGCACTATTAAGCATTGGTATGATTTTGCTTTAAACTATTTTAGATGCCGGTTTAATTATCCAGAAACTATACTATGTTCTTCGTGTTTCACTGTTACAGTCATTACATTTGGGTAGAGTCCCAAAGCTATGGTTGGGAGGCTGGAGCTAAACCACGTTAGGAGTGGCTATGAGGCCCTGCAGAACTGCAGTGGTAAAGCTTGCCCTGTAAAGGTGTGCACTGAACTCCAAGTAGCAGCCTCTAAAATGTCCTTGGTTGGTACTCACCTGAGAAAGGCTGCTGAAGTGGCTGCGGCTCTGGTTGAATGTGGCCTAATGCCCTTAGGCACTGGCTTGCCATGGTGTAAGTAGCAGAAACAAATGCAGTGGGCTATCCACTTTGAAATAGTCTGCTTTGAGATAGCCTTCCCTTGTGATCCTGCAGCATATGCGACTAGTAATTGCTCTGTCTTTCTGAAAACTTTGGTTCTATCCAAGTAGAATCTAAGCTGTCTGTGTACGTCCAAAGAATGCAGAATTCTCTCCCCCTTGTTCTGTGGATTTGGATAAAAAGTTGGCAGATGAATAGTTTGGTTAAGAGCCAGACGGGACATCACCTTAGGCATAAATGTTGGGTTTGTCCTCAAAGAGACCCTGTCTGGATAAAAAATGATAAAAGGTTCCACAGCCATGAGTGCCTGTAGCTCTGAAACTCATCTTGCAGAAGTTTTTGCTAGAAGCAGAGCTGTCTTCCAAGATAAAAACTTTATATCAACAGTAGCAGCTGGCTCAAATGGAGGCAGAGTGAGTTTTTCCAAGACATAGTTGAAGTCCCATGCAGGCATTGGTGATCTCCTCGGAGGCTTTAAATTTTTGGCTCCACTGAGGTACTGCTTTTATAAGGGATGAGAAAAGATTGGTGGCTCTAAATTGTAATGAGCCGAAATGGCAGAGGCATGAATTTTAATAGATGAAAAAGATAGGCCTTTGACCAGCATCTCAGTTAAGTATTGTAAAATCTGAGGAATATTTGGCACAGCTGTATCAGTTCCTTGTGCCTAGTTCCAAGCACAGAATCTCTTCCATTTTCCAGCATAAGATTTTCTAGTACTAGGCCTTTTGGCCACCAAAATGACATCCATCACAGCTTTACTGAGAGGTGTGTTTTGTATGACTACATTATCCGCCATGCGGCCAGGTTTAAAGTCCTGAGTTGGCTGTGCAGGATCGGTTTGTTTTGTTGGGACACTAGATGAGGTATTTGAGGTAAGATCCAAGCTGGGCATTGAGACAAGTTCTTTAGGATTGGAAACCAGTACTGGTGGGGCCAGTCTGGGGCAATCGGTATCATTTTTGGCTTCTCCTGTCTGACCTTTAGGAGTACCTTGGGGAGGAGAGGCAGTGGGGGGAAAGGCATATACTGATAGGTTTTTCCAGCTGAAAGATAGGGTGTCCACTTTCCATGCTTGTCTGTGATAAGCCCTTGTGCAGAATCTTTTTAAGTTGGTAGTTGTGGGGGGAGGCAAATAGATCTATGTCCGGGCATCCCCATTTCCTTGTTATCATGCTGAAGACTTGTGGATCTAGCTGCCACTTGTGGGGATCCATGAGGTTTCTGCTTAGATCGTCTGCCAGAGTAATTTCCTTTCCTGGCAGGAAATGTGCCTACAGATGTACTTGGTAAGTCAAAGCTGTGTCCCACAAAGTCATGGCTAGTCTGAAAAGGGTGTAAGAATGCGTGCCCCCCTGCTTGTTTATATACCACATGACCGTGGTGTTGTCTGTCTTTATCAGTAGTTGTCCCGGATGAAGTAGGTCCTTGAAGGCTGTCAGGGCATTCTGAACAGCTAGCATCTCTTTTTGATTGATATGTAGATGCATTTGGGTTGAGGACCATGTGCCCTGAATGCATCTTCCTGCCATGTGGCCCCCCAGGCATAATCTGATGCATCCGTTGTTAGTGTCTGCCTGGCTGGGGGTAATGTGAATGGCTGTCCCTTGTTTTGGTGACAAGTCTTTGCCCACCATCGAAACTCCTGCTGTAGGCAGGTAATGAGAGTAATCATTGTTTCCAGGCTGTGGCAATGTTGAGTCCAAACACTTTTTAGGTACCATTGAAGTTTCCTCGTATGCAGTCTTGCATATGGAATTAGTAGGATGCAGGATGCCATGAAGCCCAAAGCCTGCAGAATTTTTCTTGCAGATAAGTGGACCTCTGTTGCCAACATTTTGAAATAAGTAGTCAGTTGTCTTTGTCGGGCATGAGATAAGCCATCTGGGCAGTTGTATTTAAGCTTGCACCCAGGAATATTATCTCTTGAGAGGGTACTAGCTTTGATTTCTTTTCATTGACTGTGTACCCTAGGCATGTTAGAATTATTTTCATAAATGCCAGATGGTGTAGAAGAATGTCCCTGTTCTCTGCTTGAATTAGACAGTCGTCCGAGTAAGGATTTAGTTGTATTCCTCTTTGTCTGCAGAATGCAATTACTGGTGCCAGGCACTTTGTAAAGACCCTGGGTGCAGTAGATAAGCCAAAGGGCAGTGCAGAGAATTGGTAATGCATTGAGCCAGCCTTGAATCTGAGGTATCTTCTGCATAATTGTCTGATTGGGACATGCAGGTATGCCTCTTTTAGGTCTAAAGTCACAAGCCAAGCGTTCTTGCCCAGCATGGGCAGAAGCTGCTTTGAAGTCAACATCTTGAATTTTGGTATATCCAGGAATGTGTTCAGAATAGATAGGTCCAGTATTGACCACCAGGCCTTGTCCTTTCTGGGTACCAAGAACAGTCTTGAGTAAAATCCTTGTCCCTGCTCTTGCTTTAGTACTTGTTGAATGGCCCCCATGTCCATGAGGGATGAGACTTATTTTTATCTCTCTGCCCATTGATATTTTGGCAGATCTGGCCAGCCGTTTGCCTTTGGCAGGGTATGGAAATGGAACTTGTACCCTTGTGACATGATATTTAGAACCCACTTGTCCTGGGTTCTGATGTGCCAATTTTGAGAAAAAAGTGCTAATTTTCCCCCTAAGGGTGCTGCCAGGAGATAAGTGCTTGGTGCAGGCAGGGGGAAGTCATTGGGACTGTTTCCTGTATGGTTGTGATTTGTTTTCTCCAACTTTAGAGGTAGAAGCACCCCATTGCTTTGACCTGTATGAACCTTGCACCTGGGATCTGCCTCTAGGGCATCTGGATCTGCCCCATTGAGGTCTGTCTGACACAGGAAAGGACCAGTTCTTTGTAGGCCAGTGTCTACTAAACCTAGGTGGATGTACTTGTAAAAAATCTTTGACAGTTTGCGTAGATTTAGCTTTGTCCTCCATTTTCTTTAACACCTCTTCTGCCTTAACACCAAACAATGCATCATGCTGTAAAGGTGCATCTAATAGTTTAACTTTGACATGATCAGGCAAATTTTGTTCCTTTAACCAAGCATGCCTCCTAACTACAGAACCCGTAACTGCGGTCCTACAGGAAGCCTCCAAAGAATCAAAATCACATTGCAAAGTATGCTTTCCAACTTGTTCAGCTGCATGCAATAAATCCTGCATTTCCTTGTTTTCTGCACATTCAGAGTTTAATAACATTTTCTGTTTAAGCAATGCCATGACATGTTGCTGATATTTGAGCATATGAAACTGACAGTTTAAGGCCCTTATAGCCAAGGTAGCAGATGTGTAAACCTTTTTTCCCCATCTATCCAATGCCCTAGAATCTCTGTCAGAGGGGGTAGGGTTTTTTGTAGTGGAAGCCTCAACTCCTTTGGGACCCTGTGAAATAGTTTCTGGGTCTGCAGCAGGGTTTTTAAAAAGGAATTTATGAGAGTCAGGAACCCTGTAATATCTGTCAGGCTTAACAGGAGCTGGAGGTAAGGAGTCAGGGGTAAGACTAGACTCCAAAAACACATCATCTACAATGTCTAACAGGTGGAATGGCTAGTGGCCTGTGTTGAGGAAGTAAAAGGAAATCCCTGAGCCTCTTTTTAGATTCTGAAAAATCTTGGCTCTCGTAGTGGAAATGCTCCCTCATGGTATGCAAGGTTTCCCCAAAAGAATAGTCCTCTGGAGGAGAAGCTGAAGGTATAGATTCTTCAGCATCAGAATCATCATGGGGGGA